>NC_135801.1:196917736-197103106 GCF_964213995.1 Mustelus asterias
TGTCAAGTTTGCTGGATATTGTTGGAGCTGCACTCATCCGGGCAAGTGGAGAGTATTCGATCATGACTTGTGCCTTATTGATGGCGGGCAGATGGTGAGGAGACAGGGTGAGATACTTATTGCAAATTTCAGTCTTTGAACTGTTTTTGAAACCACAGTATTTATATGGCTGGTCCAGTACAGTCTCTGGTCTATGGTTAATCCCCAAGATGTTGATAGTGGAGGATTCAGCAATGGTATTTCCATTGAATGTCAAGGCAAGATGGTTGGATTCTCTTTTTGTTGGAGATGGTCATTGCCTGGTACTTGTGCGGTGCAAGTGTTACTTGCTGCTCGTCAGCCCAAGCCTGAATGTTGCTCAGGTGTTGCCATATATGAACATGGACTGCTTCAGTATATGAGCAGCTGCGAATTAAGTGAAACACAGCAATCATCTATGAACTTCTAAGTTATGATGGAGGAAAGGATATTGGTGAAGCGGCTGAAAATGGTTGGGGCTGAGGGCACAACCCTGAGGAACTCATAATGATGTTGAGACTTGAGATGATTGACCTCCAACAACCATAAACCATTTTCTTGTGCCAGGTATCAAATGCTACCTTCATGTCAAGAACAATCATTCTCACATCGCTTAAATTCAGCTCTTTTGTCCATGTTTGGACCAAGTCTGCAATGAAGTCAAGAGTTGAGTGGCCTTGGCCAATAGGCCATGGCCTTGAGCATCAGTAGGCAGGTTATTACTGCGTAATTGCTGCATGGTAGCATTAATGATTACACCTTCTATCACTTGGCTGATGATCAAGAATAGACTGACTCTTGATCATCAGCTGTGTTGGAATTTTTCATTTGTTCCTTCATGGGGTGTGGGTATTGCTGGTCAGGGCAGCATTTACCACCCGTTCCAAAATGCTTTTGAACTGAATGGCTTGTTGGGCCATTTCAGAGGGCAGTTAAGAGTCAAAAACATTAGCGTGTGCCATCTTTCTGATGAGACATTAAATCTTAGGCGAGTGAGTGGGCCACGAGTGGCCCTCTTTCATCTCAGTGGGCTACAAGATTTAAATCAGGTTTGTTCACTAACCATGACCCCATGAATAAGATTTAATACAATTAAAACTTGCTGAATATTTTGTAACGAGTTAGAAAATGCTTAATAATTTATTAAAAGAACTATCAACTTCAAATGACAAAAACAAAATAAACATTTACACAGCTCGCAGTGTCAATGTCATGTGCAATTAGCAGGTACACACTTGACTTGCTTTACCCGAGGATCACTTCAGTCAAACCATTTGGAAAAACGCTACGCAGGTCATAGAAGAAATCATAGAAACCCTACAGTGCAGAAACAGGTCATTCGGCCCATCAGGTCTGCACCGACCACAATCCCACCCAGGCCCTACTCCCCATATCCCTACACATTTTATCCACTAATCCCCTAACCTACGCATCTCAGGACTCTAAGGGGCAATTTTAGCATGGCCAATCAACCTAACCCGCACATCTTTGGACTGTGGGAGGAAACTGGAGCACCCGGAGGAAACCCACGCAGACACGAGGAGAATGTGCAAACTCCACACAGACAGTGACCCAAGCCGGGAATCGAACCCAGGTCCCTGGAGCTGTGAAGCAGCAGTGCTAACCACTGTGCTACCGTGCTGCCCATCTGCTGATGGAAATCAGCAGAATGTGGCAACCCTGCACGTGGGCACCAGTCAACAAAATGTCTCTTGGACCACATTCAGAACCCAGATGGACCCCGGGCCACAGGCTGCCCACCACTGCATTAAACTGACATCCCATCTACTTGCTCAGGTAGATACAAAAGATCCCATGGCACTACTGCGAAGAGTTCTATCCCATATTCTGGTCAAAATTTATCCCTTGATCAACATCACAAAAACAGATTATCTGGTCATTATCAAATTGTCATTTGCTGAGCCTGAAGTAGCTGCCACATTTCTTACACTGCAACAGTGACTATCCCTCTAAATGACTTGCTTTGAGAGTTTGGTGTGAGTGAAAAGCGCTACATTAGCGTACTAACATTTTACTGGTGTTTCCCTGAACCAACAGTCCTCTTGCACCACTCTAATTCTCTCCAAGTCTACTTACTACAGCTTTTTTCTGGTCCAGTTTTGTAATGTTTATTAAAAAGGGAAATAATTTAAAATGAAATTCATAACCACATGCAATAGGATTTAGGCAAGCTACGCAGCAAGATAAAGTTATGGGAGGAGTTGGTTTGGGGGGGGGGGGGGGGGGGGGGGGGAGGAGAGAGAGAGAGAGAGAGAGGAGGGAGGGAGGGAGGCGGACGGACTTCATGGTCTAGTACCTCCTCTGCCTTGGCTGATTCTGTATATCAGAGGACATCATAAAACCTAAACAATTTTTGTTAAGTCTGAGTGTTTAGATATGGTTTGAAAATCAAAATAATTCTTTCGCTCTTTGTGCTAATTATTGAAAGGTTTAACAACTCCTAGAGGCATGGCAGAGGTAACGTGCTAATTCAGCACTGGACAAGAAACATTAAACGTTTCAACTTAGTTCCTTTGCACAGCCTCACAGCTAATTCTTTAAGCCTGTACAATGATGACATCAGGATATTATTTTTACTGACTAGATTTTTAATATCCATTTTTGGAATGAGGGCATCACTGGCTAGGCCAGCATTTATGGCCCTTGAGGTGTTTTGAGCTGCCTTCTTGAAAAACAGCTCAGTTGGGAGAGCATTAGACTGAAGATCTAAAGTTCCTTTGTTCAATCCTGGGTTTCGGCATGAGCCCACCTGCTGGATTTCTTTGCATCTGCTAATTGGCACTGCATTTTAGGGCGGCACAGTGCCACAGTGGTTAACACTGCTGCCTCACAGCGCCAGGGACCCGGGTTCGATTCCAGGCTTGGGTCACTGTCCGTGCAGAGTCTACACGTTCTCCCCGTGTCTGCATTGGTTTCCTCCGGGTGCTCCAGTTTCCTCCCACAGTCCGAAAGACGTGCAAGCGCCGGAGTGTAGCGACTCGGGGATTTTCACAGTAACTTCGTTGCAGTGTTAATGTAAGCCTACTTGAGACACTAATAAATAAGCTTAAAAACTTGCAGTCCATGTGGATTAGGTACATCTACAGTGCTGTTGAGTGTTCCAGGATTTTGACTCAGAGACAGTACTTTGAAGCAACAATGATATATTTCCATGGCAAGGGGAACTTCTAGGTGGCGTTCCCATGTGTCTGCTCGCTTGTCCTTCCAGATGGTAGCGGTTATGGATTTGGAAGATACTGTCTCAGCAGCCTTGGCGTGTGTCTTGCAGATGGTCCAGACCGATGTCAGTGTGCCAGTGGTGGTGGGGGTGTTTGTTAATGGATGGAGTGCCAATCGAGTGAGTTGCTCTGTCCTGGATGGTGTCAAGTTTCTTCAGTATCGTTTTTCAGTGTTACACTCATCCAAGCAAGTATTCCACCACACTCCGGACTCATGCCTTGTTGATAGGCTTTGGGGAGCCAGGAGGTAAATTACTCACCCCAAGATTCCCAGCCTCTGACGTGCTCCTGTAGCTACAGTATTTATACGGCTCATCCAGTTCAATTTCTGATCAATGGTAATAACCCCTCAGTATGTTGATTATGGGGGATTCAGCAATGGTAATGCCACTGAGTGTCAAGGGGCAATGGTTAGAGATGGCCATTGCCTGGCACTTGCAATGACATGAATATTACTTGCCACTTGTCAGCCCAAGCCTTGATATTGTCCAGGTCTTGTTGCATTTGCACATGGACTACTTCAGTATCTGAGGAGTTATGAATGTACTGGACATTTGTGCAATAATTAACAGAGGAAGAGGTTAAATTGTTTAGTGACTCTTAAAATAATTGTCTCCAGGATAATTTAAATGTTACAAACATTCCCCCAATCCTAAAGTTGTTGGGATTGCTCGCAAAGCCAGCATGTATTGCTCACTGTTAATTGCCTAAGATGGTAGAAGTTGAGCCGCTGCCTTTAACAACTGCAGCCTATAAACCAGTGTTATCAGGAGATTCCAGGGTTTTGACCTTGCAATGATGACTGAATGGTGATCAATTTCTAAACATAGCTGGTGTACAGAACTTGGATATGTGGCTGCACTTCCCTGTGGCTGCTTCCATAATCCTTCCAGGTGATAAAAATCACAAGCTTCATTTGCCGTTAACTTCTGATATGCTCTTGGAGTCACACTATTCATGTGTTTGGTGCAGCCAAGTTTCTGGTCCATGGCAGTCCCAACGATGTGGATAGCGAGGGATGCAGAATGTAATGCCATTGAACCTGAACACAAATGCAAGGGTTACAGTTCCACTTTTTAGAACCATAGAAAATTACAGCTCAGAAACAGGCCTTTTGGCCCTTCTTGTCTGTGCCGAACCATTTTATGCCTAGTCCCACTGACCTGCACTTGGACCATATCCCTCCACACCCCTCTCATCCATGAACCCGTCCAAGTTTTTCTTAAATGTTAAAAGTGACCCCGCATTTACCACTTTATCCGGCAGCTCATTCCACACTCCCACCACTCTCTGCGTGAAGAAGCCCCCCCTAATATTCCCTCTAAACCTTTCTCCTTTCACCCCTAACCCATGCCCTCTGGTTTTTTTCTCCCCTAGCCTCAGCGGAAAAAGCCTGCTTGCATTCACTCTATCTATACCCATCAAAATCTTATACACCTCTATCAAATCTCCCCTCAATCTTCTACGCTCCAGGGAATAAAGTCCCAACCTATTCAATCTCTCTCTGTAACTCAGCTTCTCAAGTCCCGGCAACATCCTTGTGAACCTTCTCTGCACTCTTTCAATCTTATTTACATCCTTCCTGTAACTAGGTGACTTGGGGATTGTCATCGGCTGGTATTTAAGTAACATTCTGGTGACTTTTCAGCCCATGCCTGAATATTGGCCAGGTCATGCAGATGCACTGTATCCAAGGTGTCTCCTATGTTACTGAACACTGCAATCATCAGCAAACATCTAGGCTTCCAACGCCAAGATGGAGGGACAAAAATTGTTAAAGCAGCTGAAAATGTTTTTTGTTTAACACTGCCCTGCGCATCTTGTGAAGTGTTCTGGGGATGATAGCCATTTTGCTTTGTACTGAAAATGACTTCCTGAAGTGGATATCTTCCTCCCGATTTTCCTTTGACAATTTTACTTAGGTTCCTTGATACTGCAAATAAGACAAACGTTGCCTTGATGTCAAGGAGAGTGACTCTCACCTCATCATTGGAATTGAGCTCTTTTGTCCATGTCTGAACTAAGCTATAATGGGGTCCGAGCTCAGTGGCTCTGGCAAAATTCAAACTGAGCACCAGCAAGCAGGGTCCACTTGATGGAATTACTGATGACTGCATCCATCAATTTGTTGATCGGGGGCAAGTTAATGGGATGCTAAGTAGTCAGAATAGATTTGTTCTGGCTTTTGTGGACAGGAAATAACTGGCAATTTTCCACTTTGCTGCATACATGCCAATCTTGTGGACATACTGGAATAATAACTAGAATAATCAGTTCTGGAGAACAATTCAACAGCACTACAGCCAGGATGTTGTCAGTGTGTTCATCAAATTAGTTCAGGTCTAGCTTCTGATGGCGTAGACCTCAGGATAATGCCAATTCTTTCTGAAGATGGTTGCAAATGCTTTAGTCATGTCTTTTGTATTCACGTGTTGAGTTCATTGAGAATGGCAAGTTTGTGAAGCCTCTTCTTCCTGGCAGTTTATTCCTTCCACAAGTTATAGGCAACACTGGGTAGGCCAGTATTTATTGATCAACCATAATTGCCCATGAAACAGTGGTACGGCCTTCTTGAACTGCTGCAGTCCATGTGGTGTAGATACATCCAGAGTGCTCTTGGGGAGACAATCCCAAGATTTTGACCCAGCGACAGTAAAGGAAAGAAGATATATTTCCAAGTCACGAGTGACTTGGATGGGAACTTCCAGGTGGTGGTGCTCCTATGTCTCTGCTGCCCATCCTTCTGGATGGTAGCGGCCATGGGTTTGGAAGGCGTTAAGGAGCCTTAGTAAGTTCTGCAGTGCATCTTGTAGATCGTACATACTGCTGCCACTGTTTGCCAGCAGTGGAGCGAGTGAGTGTTTGTGGATGGGGTGCCAAGTGGACTTCTTTGTCTTGGATGCAATCAAGCTTCGAGTGCTGTTGGAGCTGGCAGTTGTTTAATTTTCAACTACCATTCATGACGGGATGCGGCAAAGCTTTGATCTGATCAGCTGGGATCGCAGAACTGTGCTGCTTCTATTATATAGCATTCATGCAGTCTTGCATTGGCTCCTTAATTTTGAGGTATGTCTGGTGCTACTCCTAGCATGCTCTACACTCCTCATTAAGCCAGACTTGGTTCCCTGCCTTGATAGCTTTGATAAAATGAGGACTATGCTAGACTATGAAGTTATAAGCGGTGTGGTTGAGTACAATTCTGATGTCATTGATGAACACAGCACTTCATGGTTGTTGTTTTAGGAATCTCACTAAGCATGCGAGAAATGCCACACAAGGCAACAGGTTATCTGCTCCTTTGTCTCCATGTGTATGGGGGTGTGGTGGTCATCCTTATCAACAGTGTCATGGGCAGACAATTCTATTTTCATTTTCATGGGATGTGGGCTTCCAAAAGCATCATTTGCTGCTCATTCCTCTTAATTGCCTTTGAGACAGGTAGATTCACGAGGACAAGGTCAAGTAGACTTTTCCTTCATATTTTTTCTACTGTCTGTCATAGGCCAAGTCTGCTGGCCATGTCCTTCAGGATTTGGCCAGCTTGGCAAATTGCAGTGCTACTGAGCAGTTCTTAGGACTATGTCCTTGCTACTATGATTTTTTTTTGCAAGCAATGCTCGACATTCATTACCTGAGGATCATTCATACATAATCAGCAAACGGTCACCTGGTGCTACAAAACCTTGTGGAATCTGAGGTCAATGTTGACGACTCTCAAGGCCAGCCCTCTTCTATTTTTATTCTGTGTCACCACTGGTGGGCCCATTATGTCCATGTCCCAAGATGGCGGATTCTGAGTCAGTGGCAGAAAGGTACAACTCCATGAGTACAGGAGTTTGAATATAGTACTCATGATTTCTATTATTCCCTTGTTGAAATGCAAAGGCTCTGTCTCGAATTTGCCAGAAGACTCTTGAATCCCATCTCCCATCACCACTATCGCTTGGCACAACCACAAGAATATAAACATGCAATGGAATTGAGCAAAGATACAATCTTGCAAATCAGATGTAGAACAAATAGATAAAGAGATAGCCCAATCCCTTACTTTATAAAACTCAAAGAGTGTGTAAATTGTGAATCTAATGAACTACACCCCATACTGCACAATCTATGCACTTTAATACAAAAAGCAGAGTGCAGAATTATCGGTCAGAACATTGAATACAGGAGTGGGACATCTTGTTGAAGTTGTACAAGACATTGGTACGGCCACACTTGGAATACTGTGTACAGTTCTGGTCACCTTATTATAGAAAGGATATTAAAGTAGAAAGAGCAAAGAAAAGATTTACTAGGTTTGAGTTATAAGGAGAGGCTGGATAGACTGGGACTTTTTTCCCTGAAGTGTTGGAGGCTTAGGGGTGATCTTATAGAAGAGTGTAAAATAATGAGGGGCATAGAGCAGGTAGATAGTCAATATCTTTTCTCAAAGGTAAAGAAGTCTAAAACTAGAGGGCATAGGTTTAAGGTGAGAGGGGAAAGATACAAAAGGGTCGAGGCGCGCAATTCTTTTCACACAGAGGATGGTGTCTGGAACAAGCTGCCAGGGGTAGTAGAAGCGGACACAATTTTGTCTTTTAAAAAGCATTTAGACAGTTACATGGGTAAGATGGGTTGCGAGGGATATGGGTCAAATGCAGGCAATTGGGACTAGCTTAGTGGTAAAAACTGGGCGCATGGACAAGTTGGACCAATGGCCTGTTTCCATGCTGTGAACCTCTGACTCTGGCCTTTGATTTGTGAATCAAAACCTGCATTTTTCAGTGTATTGTAATTATTTGCATTTTCATAGATCATAGAAGATCTTAGAATCCCTACAGTGCAGAAGGAGGCCATTTGGCCCATCGAGACTGCACCGACAACAATCCCACCCAGGCCCTATCCCCGTAGCCCACGCATTTACGCTGCTAGACCCCTGACACGAAGAGGCAATTTAGCATGACCAATCAACCTAACCCACACATCTTTAGACAGTGGGAGGAAACCAGAGCACCTAGAGGAAATACACACAGACATGGGCAGAGCGTGCAAACTCCACACAGACAGTGTTAACTCTGCTTCTACTCAAGTACAGAACCGAACTTAGCCAAAGAACTGTGGACGCTGGAAACCGGAAATAAAAACAGCAAATACTGGAAAAAAAGCAGGTCTGGCAGCATCTGAGAGAGAGAAGCAGAGTTAATGTTGAGTTCAACATATCTCTTCTTCAGAAGTGTTGCAAAGTCACATTGGACTTGAAATGATAACTATTTCTCTCTCCACAGATGCTGCCAGACCAGCTGAGATTTTCCAACATTTTGTTTTTATTTCAGTTCCATACTCACTGTTCTCTGTCGCTGAAGGGTGCTAGCTCTGGCTGAGTTCAGTTCTGACCTCACTGGCTCCCCCTCCTCCCTGAAGATGTTAATTCTAAGGTTTTACACCCATGAAGGTGCTAACTCTGGCTGGGTTCAGTTCCAGAATAACAGAAAAGCAAAAAATTGTGGATGCTGTAAATCTGAAATAACAGAAAACGTTGGAAATATTCAGCAAGGAGGACATATAAATAATGTTAACTGCCATTTAGCAAATGATTCCAAAATTACAGCAAAAGTCAGCCGTGCAGAAAATGCTTCTTGAATCACTGCAGTCCACATGGTGTAGATACACCCACAGTGCTTTTCGGGAGGGAGTTCCAGAATTCTGAACCAGCGACAGTGAAGAAATGGCAATACATTTCCAAGCAAGGCGGTAGGTGACTTTGAAGGGAACTTCCAGGTGTTGGTGTTCTCCCGTACCTTCTCCCCTGGTCCTTCTAGATGGTAGAGGTTGTAGGTTTGGAAGGTGCTGCCTAAGGAGCCTTAGTGAATTGCTGCAGTGCATCTTGTTTTTGCTACACATTGCCGGCACTGTGGTTCAGTGGTGGAAGGAGTGCCAATCAAGTGGGCTGCTTTGTCCTGGACAGGGTCAAGCTTGAGTGTAGTTGGAGCTGCACTCAATAGTGATATGCAATTCATTAGTTAGGGGAATAGTCAGGCATTTCTCCAACTGTATACACGACTCCACAATGATACGTTGTCTCCTTGATGCCAGGGTGAAGGATGTCACAGAGCAGCTGCAAGACATTCTCTTGGGGCTGGGTGAACAGTCAGAGGTTGTGGGTCCACACTGGTGCCAATTACTTGGGTAGCAATAGGGGTGTAGCTCTGCAATCAGAATTTAGCGAGCCAAGTAGAAAATTAGCAAGCAAAAATTCAAATGTAGTAGTCTCTGGATTACTCCCAGTGTCACATACAAGTGGTAGCCATGATGTGGAGATGCCGGCGTTGGACTGGGGTGGGCACAGTAAGAAGTCTCACAACACCTGAAGGAGCAGCACTCTGGAAGTTTGTGATTCCAAATAAACCTGTTTAACTTTAACCTGGTGTTGTGAGACTTCTTACTGCACATACAAGTGAGTATAGAAATAGGAGGATAAGGCACATGAATGCATGGCTGGAAAGATGGTGCAGGAGAAAGAGCCTTACAATCCTGGGACAGCTTCTGGGGAAGATGGCAGCTGTTCAAGCCAGATAGGTTGCACCTCAACAGAGCTGGGACTGAGTTCCTCGTGAAGCGTTTTGCTAGTGCAACTGGGATGGCTTTAAACTAACTCAGCAGTGCTGTGGGAACTCAGAACATGAGAGGAATACCACAGTGCAAAAAATACTGGGAGAGACTGATAGGACCAGTGGAGAGAACAGCAAGTATAAAAAGCGGAGTCAGAATAAGAGGGAAAGTAATAAAGCCTAAATCAGGGTTGTGCATATATGTGAATGCATGGAGTATAAGTAAATGAGATTGGTGACTTACAGGCGCATGATGTGTTGTAGAAAATTGTTGCTGTGCTGATAACAGAGACCTGGCTCAAGAATGGGCAGGACTAGATGTTAAATATTCCTGGGTATAGGAAATCACGGGAAATTTTCTACAACAGTTAGTGTCTGGGAGAAGAAATCATGCACTGTTGGATCTGGTTCTTGGAAATTAGGTGGACCAAGTAGACCAAATGTTAGTGGGGGAACATTTAGGAGACAATGACCACTATATCAAAAGATTTAGGATGATGGCAGAAAAGGGCAACAGGTATTCCAGAGTAAGAATAATTAAAGTTAAAGTTTATTTATTAGTCACATGTAAGGCTTACATTAACGCTGCAATGAAGTTACTGTGAAATTTCACTAGCTACCACACTCCGGCGCCTGTTCGGGTCAATGCACCTAACCAGCACGTCTTTCAGAATGTGGGTGGAAACTGGAGCACCTGGGGCAGTGCCAACTTCAATGGGGCAAGAATGGAGCCAAATAGACTGGAATGAAAAGTTGACAGGAAAATCTGTAGCTGAACAATGGACAACATTCAAAAACATAAATGGTTCGGCACATTCATGGTATATTCTTAAAAAGGCAACTGTAGGGCAAACAAATCCAGAGCTCCCTGGATGAAAACAGAGATAGAGATTAAGATAAGGAAGGAAAAGTGTGCTTATAATAGCTGCCAGGTAGAAAATACAGGTGAGAACCAAGAGGAATAGAGAAGGTTCAGAGGGGAGATGAAAATGCACATTAGAGAAGCCAGGAGGGATAAAAGCAAATTACTGCAGATGCTGGAATCTGAAACCATGAGAGAAAATGCTGGAAAATCTCAGCAGGTCTGGCAGCATCTGTAAGGAAAGAAAAGAGCTGACGCTTCGAGTCCAGACGACCCTTTGTCAAAACCAAGATAGGTTATGAGAAAAGACTGGCAGCCGACATAAAAGGGAATCCCAAAGTCTTCTATAGGCATTTATTTGGAAATGGGTGGTATGAGGAGTGGGACTGATTAGGGACCTAAAAGGGAATTTATACATGCAGGCAGGAAGCATGGCTGAGATATTAAAATGAATACTTTGCATTACTCAGAAGATGCTATCCAGGATATGGTGATAGAGAAGGAAACGAAAGATTCAAAATTGATAAGGAACAAGTGTTAGATAGACTTTTGGTACTTAATTTGACAAGACACCAGGACCAGATGAGATGCATCCAAGGATATTGAAGAAAATATGAAGTTGCAAGGGCATTTGCCATTATCTTTCAGCCTTCCCTAGACTCAGGGGAGGTGCCAAAGGACTGGAGAGTCTTGTTCAAAAATGGTTGTAAAGCAAAGCCCAGCAATTACAGAGCAGTTTAACTTCAGTAGTGGGCAAGCTTCTTGAAATAATTATTGCAGATAGAATTAGTTTAAAGTTTATTCATTATTGTCACAAGTAGGCTTACATTAACACTGTAATGAAATTACTGTGAAAATCCCCTAGTCGCCACACTCTGGCGCCTGTTCAGGTACACTGAGGGAGAATTTAGTATGGCCAATGCACCTAACCAGCATGTCTTCGGACTGTGGAAGGAAACCGGAGCACCCGGAGGGAAGCCACACAGAAACGGGAAGAACGTGCAGACTACGCACAGACAATGACCCAGGCCGGGAAACAAACCTGGGCCCCTGGCACTAAGGCAACAATGCTAACCACTGTGCCACCGTGCCGCCCCTCAGTAGTCATATGGAAAATGTGGGTTGATTAAGAGCCAGCATGGATTTCTAAAGGAGTGTTTAAAAAACCTGCTGGAGATTTTAGAGAAAGGATTGATGAAGGTAATGCTAACTGATGTGGTGTAAAAATGGACTTTCAAAAGGCATTTGATACAATGCCACATACGGACTTCTGAGAACAGATATAGACCATGGAATAAAAGGAGCTGTAGCAAAATGGGCACAAACCTGGTTGAGTAATAGGAAGTAGAGAGTAACAGTAAATGGATACTTTTCAGGCTGAAGAAAGGCTTGTAATGGAGTTCCCCAGGGATCAGTATTGGGACCCTGGCTTTTCCTGATATATATTAAGGATCTACATCTTGGTGTGCAAGGGAAAATTTCAAAATTTACAGAGGCCATGAAACTTAGAAGCATTGTAAACTGTAAACTGTGAGAAGGACAGTGCAGAATTTCAAAAGAACAGACAAGTTGGTGGAATGGGCTGACAGGTGGCAGATGAAGTTCAATATGAAGAAGTGTGAGGTGATGCATTTTAGTTGGACAATCATGGACATAAAATTAGGGATACAATTCTTAAGGCAGTGAAAGGGCACAGGGACCTGGGTTTGTGTGTGTATACATCATAAAGGTAGCAGGAGAGATGGAGAGTTGATAAAGTATGTAGTATTCTGGGATTTATTAATACAGTAAGAAGTCTCACAACACCAGGTTAAAGTCCAACAGGTTTATTTAGTAGCACAAGCCACAAGCTTTCGGAGCGCTGCTCCTTCATCAGGTGAGTGGGAGTTCTGTTCACAAACAGGGCATATAAAGACACAAACTCAACTTACAAAATAATGGTTGGAATGTGAGTCTTTACAGATAATCAAGTCTTAAAGGTACAGACAATGTGAGTGGAGAGAGGGTTAAGCACAGGTTAAAGAGATGTGTATTGTCACCAGCCAGGACAGTTAGTGAGATTTTGCAAGCCCAGGCAAGTCGTGGGGGTTACAGATAGTGTGACATGAATCCAAGATCCCGGTTGAGGCCGTCCTCATGTGTGCGGAACTTGGCTATCAGTTTCTGCTCAGCAATTCAGGCAGACATGACGACGACGGATGAATGAACACCACTCGACAATCACCAGGCAGGGGTGTTCTCTTCCTGTTGGGGAGCACTTCAGCAGTCATGGACATTCAGCCTCTGATCTTCGGGTAAGCGTTCTCCAAGGCGGCCTTCACGACACACAACAACACAGAATTGCTGAGCAGAAACTGATAGCCAAGCTCCACACACGAAGACGGCCTCAACCGGGATCTTGGGTTCATGTCACACTATGTGCAACCCCCACGACTTGCCTGGGTTTGCAAAATCTCACTAACTGTCCTGGCTGGAAACAATACACATCCCTTTAACCTGTGTTTAACCCTCTCTCCACTCACATTGTCTGTACCTTTAAGACTTGATTATCTGTAAAGACTCACATTCCAACCATTATTTTGTAAATTGAGTTTGTGTCTTTATATGCCCTGTTTGTGAACAGAACTCCCACTCACCCGATGAAGGAGCAGCGCTCCGAAAGCTAGTGGCTTGTGCTACCAAATAAACCTGTTGGACTTTAACCTGGTGTTGTGAGACTTCTTACTGTGCTTACCCAAGTCCAACGCTGTCATCTCCACATCATTTATTAATAGAGGCATAGAGTTCAAGAACAACATGTTTTTGCTGAAGCTATACAAAACAGTCAGATTTCAGCTGGAGTATGATGTACAGTTCTGGGGACATAAGGAGGAAGATGTGAACACACTTTACAGAGTGCAGAAGTTTACAAGAGTGTTTCCAATTATGAAGATAGATTGAAAGTTTGGAATTGTTCTCCCTAGAGAGTAGTTGACGAAAGGGAGATTTGATCGAGGTGTTCAAAATCATGAGGGGACTGGACAGAAAGGGACAAATTGTTCCCGCTTCACAAAAGGATCAAGAACAAAGGGCACATATTTGAAGTGATTTGCAAACAAAGCAAATATAATGTGCCAAAATGTTTTTGGGTCTGGAATGCACTGTTTGGAAGTCTGGTGGAGACAGGTTCGAATGAGGCATTCAAGCGGGCATTCGATGATTACTTGAATTGATACAATGCGCAAGGATGCAGAGAAAAGGCAGCAAAATGGCACTCGGTGAAATGCTCATTTGAAAAGCTGAATGCAGACACAATGGCTTCCTTCTGCACCTTAACAATTCTGTGATTCATAGAGTCAGAGAGTCGTAGAGGTTTACAGCATGGAAACAGGCCCTTCGGCCCAACTTGTCCATGCTGCCCTTTTTTAAAAACTCCCAAGCTAATCCCAATTGTCTGCATTTGGCCCATATCCCCCTATACCCATCGTACCCATGTAACTACCTAAATGCTTTTTAAAAGATAAAATTGTACCTGCCTCTACTACTACCTCTGGCAGCTTGTTCCAGACACACACCACTCTCTGTGAAAAAATTGCCCCTCTGGACACTTTTGTATCTCTGCCCTCTCACCTTAAACCTATGCCCTCTAGTTTTAGACTCCCCTACCTTTGGGAAAAGATATTAACTATCTACCTTGTCTATGCCCCTCATTATTTTATAGGCCTCTATAAGGTCACCCCTCAGCCTCCTACGCCCCAGAGAAAAAAGTCCCAGTCTATTCAGCCTCTCCCTATAACTCATCCAGGCAAATGGAGAGTATTCCATTACAGTCCTGGTAAATGTGCCTTGTAAATGGTGGACAGGCTTTGGGGAATCACGAGGGGATTTACTCACAGAAGATTCCCAGCCTCTGACCTGCTCTGGTAGCTACAGTATTTATACAGCTAATGAAATTCAGTCACTGGTTAATGGTAATAATTTCAGGATGTTGATAGTGGGGGATGCAGCAAAATAATGCCATGTCAAGGGACAATAGTTAGGTTCTCTCTTGTGCAGATGGTCATTGCCTGACATTTTTTGGCACGAATGTTACTTGCCACTTGTCTGCACAAGCCTGGGTATTGCTCAGGTCTTGCTGCATTTAGACATGGACTGCTTCCAAGGAGTCGTAAATGGTGAACATTGCGCAATCACTAGCAAACATCCCCACTTACAACCTGATGATGTTGGAGCAGCTGAAGATAGCTGGGCCTTGGAAATGACTCCAAGGAACTCCTGCAGTGATGTCTGGAACTGAGATGATTGGCCACCAACAACCACAACATGCTGGGTATGACTCCGCTCAGTGGTCAGTTTTCCCTTCGATTTTCATTTACTCCAATTCTGTTAGGACTCCTTGATCCCACATGTGGTCAAATGATGCCTCAATGTCAAGCAGTCACTCTCACCTCACTCTGGAGTTGAGCTCTTCTGCCCAAATGTGAAACAAGGGTGCAGTGAAGCCAGGACTTGTCCCTGGCAAAACCCAAACTGAACCTCAGATCAGGTTATTGCTAAGCAAGTGCTGCTTGAAAGTACTGTTGATGACCCCTTCCATCACTTCACTGATGATCATACTTTTTTTTTTGCACTGTGCTTGGCTCCTCCAGCATTGAGGATGGGGATATTTATCGAGCCTCCTCCAGTTGTTTAATTGCCCACTATCATCATAACCAAATGTGACACAAGTGTAGAGCTGAGATCTGTCTCGTTGGTTGTGGAATCACTTAGCTCTGTCCATCACTTACTGCTTATGCTATTTGGCATACAAGTGGATCTGTGTTGGAGCTTTACATCACATTTTTAGACATGCCTCTGGCTGCTGGCACACCCTCCTGTATTTTTCATTGAATCAGGGTGATTCCCTGTTGTGGCGATAGAGTGTGGGATATGCCAAGCCACAAAGTTACAGATTTTGGTTAGGTAAATGTCCGCTACTGCTGATGGCCCACAGCGACTTTTGGATGGCCAGTCTTGAATTGTTGGATCGGTTTGAAATATATCCCAATTAGCACAGCGGTAGTGCCACACATGATGGATGGTATCCTCAATATGATGTGATGGCAGGACTTTGTCTCCAGACGACTGTGCAGCGATCACTCCTATCGACATTTCATGGACAGATGCATCGGTGGTAGGCAGGTTGGTGAGGATGAGGTCAATTATGTTTCCCCTCTTGTTGGTTTGCTCATCACCTCCCGCAGACCCAGTCTAGCAGCTATGTCCATTAGGACTCAGTAAGAAGTTTAACAACACCAGGTTAAAGTCCAACAGGTTTATTTGGTAGCAAAAGCCACACAAGCTTTCGAGGCTCTGAGCCCCTTCTTCAGGTGAGTGGGAATTCTGTTCACAAACAGAACTTATAAGACACAGACTCAATTTACATGAATAATGGTTGGAATGCGAATACTTACAACTAATCCAGTCTTTAAGAAACAAAACAATGGGAGTGGAGAGAGCATCAAGACAGGCTAAAAAGATGTGTATTGTCTCCAGACAAGACAGCCAGTGAAACTCTGCAGGTCCACGCAACTGTGGGAGTTACAAATAGTGTGACATAAATTCTGATTCTAGGATCGCATGATAAAGACTCAGGAGGAAAAAAGCAGAAATATTTATGTGAAATAGTGTGACATAAACCCAATATCCCGGTTGAGGCCGTCCTTGTGTGTGCGGAACCTGGCTATCAGTTTCTGCTCCGCGACTCTGCGCTGTCGTGTGTCGCGAAGGCCGCCTTGGAGAACGCTTACCCGAATATCAGAGGCCGAATGCCCGTGACCGCTGAAGTGCTCCCCAACAGGAAGAGAACAGTCTTGCCTGGTGATTGTCGAGCGGTGTTCATTCATCCGTTGTCGCAGCGTCTGCATAGGTACACGGTACATACTCTTGCAACTCGGCCAACGTTGTCTACCTGATACGCTGCAAGAAAGGATGTCCCGAGGCATGGTACATTGGGGAAACTATGCAGACGCTGCGACAACGGATGAATGAACACCGCTCGACAATCACCAGGCAAGACTGTTCTCTTCCTGTTGGGGAGCACTTCAGCGGTCACGGGCATTCGGCCTCTGATATTCGGGTAAGCGTTCTCCAAGGCGGCCTTCGCGACACACGACAGCGCAGAGTCGCGGAGCAGAAACTGATAGCCAGGTTCCGCACACACAAGGACGGCCTCAACCGGGATATTGGGTTTATGTCACACTATTTCACATAAATATTTCTGCTTTTTTCCTCCTGAGTCTTTATCATGCGATCCTAGAATCAGAATTTATGTCACACTATTTGTAACTCCCACAGTTGCGTGGACCTGCAGAGTTTCACTGGCTGTCTTGTCTGGAGACAATACACATCTTTTTAGCCTGTCTTGATGCTCTCTCCACTCCCATTGTTTTGTTTCTTAAAGACTGGATTAGTTGTAAGTATTCGCATTCCAACCATTATTCATGTAAATTGAGTCTGTGTCTTATAAGTTCTGTTTGTGAACAGAATTCCCACTCACCTGAAGAAGGGGCTCAGAGCCTCGAAAGCTTGTGTGGCTTTTGCTACCAAATAAACCTGTTGGACTTTAACCTGGTGTTGTTAAACTTCTTACTGTGTTTACCCCAGTCCAACGCCGGCATCTCCACATCATTAGGACTCAACCAGCTCCATCAGTAATGGCGCTGCCAAGCCACTCTTGGTGATGGTCAAAGAACAAAGAAAATTACAGCACAGGAAGAGGCCCTTCGGCCCTCCAAGCCTGCACTGACCATGCTGCTCCGGGGACCATATCCCTCTATTCCCATCCTATTCATGTATTTGTCAAGACGCCCCTTAAAAGCCACTACCGTATCCGCTTCCACTACTGTATCCGCTTCCACTACCTCCCCCGGCAACGAGTTCCAGGCACCCTCTGTGTAAAAAAAATCTGCCTCGTACATCTCCTTTAAACCTTGCCCCTTAAACCTGTGTCTCCTAGTAACTGACTCTCCCACCCTCAGAAAAAGCTTCTGACTATCCACTCTGTCCATGCCTCTCATAATCTTGTAAATTTCTATCCGATCACCCCTCAACCTCCGTCGTTCCAGTGAGAACAAACCAAGTTTCTCCAACCTCTCCTCATAGCTAATGCCCTCCATACCAGGCAACATTCTTGTAAATCTTTTCTGTACCTTCTCCAAAGCCTCCACATCCTTCTGGTAGTGTGCCAACCAGAAGTGAGCACTATATTCCACGTGCGGCCTAACTAAGGTTCTATAAAGCTGCAACATGACTTGCCAATTTTTAAACTCAATGCCCCAGCCGATGAAGGCAAGCATGCCGTATGCCTTCTTGACTACCTTCTCCACCTGCATTGCCATTTTCAGTGACCCATGTACCTGTACACCCAGATCCCTCTATCAATACTCAAGGGTTCTGCTATTTACCGTATATTTCCTATCTGCATTAGACCTTCCAAAATGCATTACCTCACATTTAGAACATAGAACAGTACAGCACAGAACAGGCCCTTCGGCCCACGATGTTGTGCCGAGCTTTATCTGAAACCAAGATCAAGCTATCCCACTCCCTATCATCCTGGTGTGCTCCATGTGCCTATCCAATAACCGCTTAAATGTTCCTAAAGTGTCTGACTCCACTATCATTGCAGGCAGTCCATTCCACACCCCAACCACTCCATTCATTTGTCCGGATTAAACTCCATCTGCCATCTCTCTGCCCAAGGCTCCAACCGATCTATATCCTGCTGTATCCTCTGATGGTCCTCATCGCTATCCACAAATCCACCAACCTTTGTGTCGTCCGCAAACTTACTGATCAAACCAGTTATATTTTCCTCCAAATCATTTATATATATTACAAACAGCAAAGGTCCCAGCACTGATCCCTGAGGAACGCCACTTGTCACAGCCCTCCATTCAGAAACGCACCCTTCCACTGCTACCCTCTGTCTTCTATGACTGAGCCAGTTCTGAATCCACTGAAGTTCCGCACCCAGAGTACATTCTGCGGCCTTGCCACCATGCTTCCTCTAAGTGGTGTTCAACATGGAGGAGTACTGAGGGGTTGGGAAGGCGAACGTTCATGAGGCCTGAAGTTGAGGTAGAGATTTCAAGGGCACTCCCTCCTGACTTCATACCACCGTGCTGACAACTCTGCTTGGTCTGTTTTGCCAGTTTAATTAAATTAACACCATCTGTAGTGGCGGGCTTCATATCCTTGGTCTCTGGATTAATAGCCTAGTGACAATACCACTATACCAGCACCTTCCCATTATTAAGCATTGCAGAGTTAGCCTAATACAGAATATGGCAATGTGAAAACATTTGTAAATTTACCACTGTCTGCATGATTTGAAAGATACCAATACACAGAAGTGATCCAAAAGAGAACAATACTGTTATCTCAACTTTTAATGTACCTCAGCATCTATCTCCTTAAACATCCAGGGTATCATTTTCTTAGCAATCTTCCTGCTCAGTTTGGACATCCTTCAGGCCATCTTCAGATCTTTCTTATCCACAATGTCGTCTGTTAATTTCAATTTTATCAAGCTTCTATGTTTGGTCCACAGTAACTTCATTTCAGTGTTAATGTAAGCCTACTTATGACACTAATAAATAATCAAAACAACCTGCAGTAGCTGTACACTCTGCCAGTGCTTCACGCAGTGGACATGGCACTGGAATTCCTGATTTATTGTCACATTAGTATATTGTGAAAAGTATAGTTTCTTGCATGCCATACAGACAAAGCAGACCGTTCATAGAGAAGGAAACGAGAGAGTGCAGAATGTGTTACAGTCATAGCTAGGATGTAGAGAAAGATCAACTTAATACAAGGTAGGTCCATTCAAATGTCTGACAGCAGCAGGGAAGAAGCTATTCTTGAGTCAGCTGCTAAGTGACCTCAGACCTTTGTATCTTTTTCCTGACAGAAAAAGGTGGAATAGAGAATGCCCGGGGTGCTGGCTGCTTTGCCGAGGCAGCGGGAAGTGTAGACAGAGTCAATGGATGGGAGGCTGGTTTGCATGATGGATTGGGCTACATTCACGACCTTTTGTAGTTTCTTGCGGTCTTGGGCAGAGCAGGAGCCATACAAGCTGTGATACAACCAGAAAGAATGCTTTCTATGGTGCATCTGTAAAAGTTGGAGAGTTGTAGCTGACATGCCAAATTCGTCCCTGTTGATGTACACATGGTATTTGCTACCAAATAAACCTGTTGGACTTTAACCTGGTGTTGTGAGACTTCTTACTGATGTAGACAGGGGCATGTTCTCCTTTACACTTCCTGAAGTCGATGACAATTTCTTTCGTTTTGTTGACATTGAGGGAGGGATTATTGTTGCCGCACCAGCTCCTCTATCTCATTCCTGTACTCTGTCTCGTCATTGTTTGAGATCCGGCCCACTACGGTGGTGTCGTCAAACTTGAAAATCGAATTGGAGGTGAATTTGGCCACACAGTCATAGGTGTATCAGGAATATAGTAGGGGGCTGAGAACACAGCCTTGTGGGGCACCAATGTTGAGGATGATCGTGGAGATGGTGTTGTTGCCTATCCTTACTGATTGTGGTCTGAGAGTTAGGAAGTTCAGGATCCAGTCGCAGAGGGAGGTGCCGAGGCCCAGGCCGCGAAGTTTGGAGATGAGTTTCGTGAGAATAATGGTGTTGAAGGCTGAGCTGTAGTCAATAAATTAGTGTCTGACACAGGTGAACGTCAATACTAGACCCAATGCAGTCCAACAGCCTCATGTTAAACAAAGCCAATGAACCTCAAGCCAATCACTACCTACGACTCACAGTCCTCAACTGATAAACCTTTCGGGTTGAATGCCACTTGAAAGGAAGCTTGCAAATAATCAAGTACACTATGTACTTGGGCTGAAGACTTGTGTTCACCAGTAGGTGAACACAAGTCTTCAGCCCAAGTACACTGTGTCACCAATAGGCTTACATTAACACTGTAATAAAGTTACTATGAAAATCCCCAAGTCACCACACTCCAGCGCCTGTTCGGGTACACCAAGGGAGAATTTAGCACGGCCATTACACCTAACCAGAACATCTTTCGGACTGTGGGAGGAAACAGGTGCACCTGGAGAAAACCCACGCAGACACAGGGAGAACGTGCAGACTCAATTTGAGAGAGAGAGGGGAAACTGGAACACCTGGAGAAAGCTCATGCAGACATGTGGACAACATGTAATCTCCATACAGACAGTTGTCCAAGGCTGGAATCGAAGCCAGGTCCCTGGCGCCATGAGGCAGCAGAGCCACCGTGCCGCCCTTTTGCTCAGTGGTACCATCAATGACCATGCCTTGAGGATTATGGCTGCAGATTGAGGTGATAAACAAACTCGACTCCATTCTCACCAACATCCTGCCACAAAGAAGCCCACCTATGACAACCAATTTAGTTCATTCATGTGACATTAAGAAACAGGGGTACACTGTAGGCTGAGCCCCAACATCCCAGCTGCTGTACTGAAGATGACATATGCATATTTTTGTACATAGTTCATAAGCATATCCTATTCATAAAAAGCAGGTCAAAAGTCACCTGATCAATCAGTAGTAAGGTAAGAGCAAATCACCAGTAACACCATCAAGCTAAGGCTTCAATAACCAACTCACCAATGCTGTTTTTTCTCTCTGACAAAGCCAGGAACAGAGCAAAGCTTCAATCTACGAATGGACGCAAAAGCATTCAAAGAAAATCAGATTTAATAACTAAGCTCAATCACAGTCAACGGGAAAACCCCAAAGAGTCCAACCGTACACAAATGAAGATAGGTAATTTCATTGGCCCCAGGACACAACTGTAACTATCCTCAACCAGTTCATCAATGGCTTTCCATGTGGCATAAGATCAGGAGTGGAGCACTGCTGGGGATTTCAGTGTTTCACAGTTCATATAATAATGAATTTGCCAGAAGCAGGATGTTGGGAACATTCAGACTGGACCACTAAGTAATAGGCAATATAAATGGCAAGCAAAGATACTCTCCAGCAGGATAAAATACATCCCTTTTCTTTACTCTTTTTACAGGATGTAGGCATCGGTCGCTAGGCCAGCATTTATTGTCCATTCTAATTGCCCTTGAGAAGCTGATGGTGAGCTGCCACCTTGAACTGCTGCAGTCCCTATGGTGTAGGTACACCTGTTAGGAATGGAATTCCGGGATTTTGACTCAGCGACAGTGAAGGAACGGCGATATACTTCCAAGTTGGATTGGTAAGTGACTTGGAGGGGAACTTCCAGGTGGTGGTTTACCCATGTGTTTGCTGCCTTGTTCGAGATGGTATGAGTCATGTGTTTGAAAGATGCTAAGGAACCTTGGTGAGTTTCTGCAATTCATCTTGTAGATGGTACACACACAGCTGCGTCTGTTCATCAGTGCTGAAGCGAGTGAATGTTTGCGAAATGGGTATCAATCAAGCGGGTTGCTTTCTTCTGGATGGCATCGAGCCTCAAGTGCTGTTGGAGCTGCACCCATCCAGGCAAGTGGAGAGTATTCCATCACACTCCTGATTTGTGCCTTGTAGATGATGCACAGCCTTTAGGGAGCCAGGAGCCGAGTTACTCACTGCAGGATTCCGAGCCTCTCACTTACTCAGTATTTATATTACTAGTCCAGTTCCGTTTCTGATCAATGGTAACTCCCGGGATGTTGATAGTGGGGAATCAATGATGGTAATGCCATTGAATGTCAAGAGGCAATGGTCATTGGCTGGCACTTGAGAGATAAATTTACTTGCCACTTGTCAGCCCAGGCTTGGATATTGTCCAGGTCTTACTGCATTTGGACATCCTCCGCCTTGACACTCAAAGGCACCACTGTTTTTACACAAGTAGGATTCCTTATCATGGTTTAAAGACGATATATATTTAGCTTTGCCTGCATAACTTATCCTCCTCTGGCCTAATCCCACAATAATGCCTTCTTTAAATTCTGCGAGCTTTTCTTACTCTCAGATGGTACATACAATCCTGACATCATGATCAGCCATTGAGCACTTTCCCACTTCATTGCTAGCTCTTTAAGTAGTCATGTCCATCCTTCAAACAGTCATAAAGGAGGAATCAGTTAAGGCACTTCCTCTGTGAACAGATACTCGATGTATCTTCCAACCTACTTAAGAGTCCGTGCTGTTGCATATTGCATTTTCAGAATCAGCATAATCTTGTAATTTCCTATCTTAGCACATGATCCAACAATGTTAGCTCCAAGTCTGCTTGCATGTGCAACGTCTGGTGTTACTTTCCTTTTATAGAATCAGTTCCATTTAATCCCATGTTTCCATCTTTTAAAAAAAATTCACTTACAGGATGTGGGTGTCGCTGGCTAGGCTATCATTTATTGTCCAACCCTAGTTGCCCTTGAGACAGTGGTCATGAGCTGCCTTCTTGAACCACTGCGGTATAGGTACGACCACATTGCTGTTAGGGAAGCAATTCAAGGATTTTGACCTAGTCACAGTGAAGGAACGGCAGTATATTTCCAAGTGAGGATGCTGAGTGATTTAGAGGGCATCTTCCAGATGGTGGTATTCCCAGGTATCTGTTGCCCTTGTTCTTCTAGATGGTATTGGTCATGGGTTTGGAAGGTGATGCCTAAGGCATCTTGGAGAGTTCCTGCAGTGCATTTTGTAGATGGTACACACTGCTGCCACTGTTCATCAGTGGTGGAGGGATTGGATGTTTGTGGAAGGGTTAGCAATCAAGCAGGCTTCTTTGTTCAGGATGACGTCAAAGGTTTTGAATGTTGTTGGAGCTGCACCCAACCAGGCAAGTGGGGAGTATTTCATCACACTCCTGCCTTGCACCTTGTAGAGGGTGGACACGAGTTGAGAAGTCAGGTGGTGAGGTATTCACTGCAGGATTCCTAACCTTTGACCTGCTCTGGTAGACAGTATTAATACGGCTAGTCCGATTCAGTTTCTGGTCAACGGCAACCCCCAAGATGTTGATGGGAATGGGGGATTCAGCAATGCAAACATGTTCTAACCATGTTCTGCCAATTTAATTATGATTGTAATAGGCTTCATTACAATGAGTAGTTCTCATGATAGAATCAGAATGGTTGCTGCACAGGAGGCCACCATTCAATCCTTGCTGGCTCTCTGCCAGGACCAATTTATCTAATGCCACTCCCTGACCTTCTCCTTGTAATCTTGCACATTCTTCCTCTTCAGATTATGATACTATTCCCTCTTGAATGTCTTGATTGAATCCACTTCCATCGAACTCTCAGGCAGCACATTCCAGATCCTAACTACTCGCTGAGTGAAAACGTTTTCCACGTGTTTCCACAGCTTGTTTTGCCCTCTGGCTCTCAACTCTTCCAGCAATGGGAATAATTTCTCCCCATCTATTCAACCTCCCCCATGTATTTGGATCAGATCTCCTCTCAACCGTCTCTTCTCCAAGGAGGATACTCAAAGCTTCTCCAACATATGTGACTGAAGTTCATCACCGGAACCACTCTAATGAATATTTTCTGCATCCCTTCTAATGCTTTCTCATCCTTCCTAATGTGTGGTGCCTGCAAAGGGACACAATCCTCCAGGTACCAGATTTTATACAGAATTTATATCTGCCTTTTTTTGCAGTCTATGCCCCTGCTTATAAAAGCTAGAATCTTGTGACACTAACTAACCAGGTTCTCAACTTGACCTACCCCTCTGCTGGGCTGCACGCCCTTTAAAAATGCTCATTTATTTTATATTGTCTCTCCACATTCTTCCGATCAAAATGAATCACGTCACGCTTGTCTGCATTAAATGTCATTGACCACTTGCCCACCCATTACACTATGTCCTTTTGAAGTTTAATAGTGCCCTTCGCAGTTCACAATACTTCCAAGTTTTGTGCTGTCTGTAAATGTTGAAAGGTAAACCGAAAGAAATAAATAATTTTATTCAAAACTCCAAAATACATGTTAGGGCAATTTAATCACTACAAAAGTTTCTTTCCAATATTTCACTATTTAAAGCCACCAGGGAGTACAATCACACCATTGATTCAGGATCCACCAATACTCAAAGTGGGAACGGGCAACAAATGTGATTGCAGCAGCTTTGCCCACATTTCCAAAAATACTTTGATGCTTGGACAAGATAACTTGCGTAAACACTCGCCGTTAAAATATAAAGAATGCAGAAAGCCTCCTGCAAAAAGCATTTTGCTCGCAACATGGTTACAATTAAGGCCTGAAGGCGACGGCTTTCCTTTTATGGGTCCGCACTGAAGTGGTTTCATGAAATAATTAATTGTTGAAAGGCGAAAGATTTTCAGAGAGCACTCAGTACCCAAGAATGTACAAAGCAAATCTCTGTTCAAGGGAACGTGTCAGTACTCTTTTTTAAAATCAATCCAGCGTCTCTCTTCAGTAGTTTCTTCTGAATTAACTTTTATTTGTAACAAACTGACTGAAATTAAAGCCAAAATATTACCAGCAACACAAGAATGCCCATACATCTGCATCAAAGAGGAAACAACCTCAGCTCCTGCTGCTACTCATGTTCCTCCTAAAGTTGCAGCTTGAAACTGAGACTTCCCCTTCAGCAGGATGTGCAATCCAGTTTTGAGCTAGCTGCAATGTATCATAACGTGGAACAAGTTATTGGGGAAAAAGACCATCTTAGATGCTAAACATGCTTTATATCTTATATCTTGAGTATTACCCCGACAGCACATTGCAGTTTAGTTACCTTACGTAAGGAGGGACATACTTGCTCCAGAAGCAATTCAGGATAGGCTCATGGTTGATTCCTGGGTGAAAGGGCTCGTTTTATGAGGAAAGATAAAGGGTGCAGCTTGAATCTACACCCATTAGAGTTTAGGAGAATGAGAGGTGATCTTATGGAAACATTTAAAAATTCTTAGGGGGTTTGACAGTCAATGCTGCGAGGGTATTTGAGGGATCATTTGTATGCTTAGCTCTGTTTGCTTCAGTCTATGCAAAGACTTCATTTGAAGACATTTCTGCTTATGTAACTAACTCTGCTAAGCTTAAAAAATTAACCAACATATTACTACATTTTAAAACTCAGAAGGCATGCTGAGTTAGCTAAAAATTGACTGCATTCCTGAAAAGTACATAGCAAGTAAAACAAGTTTTGATAACAACTGCGAGACCTGTGTTTGCCAGACAGAGACAGCTTCGGAAAACATTTACAATAACGAGACAACAGTTGAGATATGTTTTGGTTTCAGAGTGTATGTTTGTGAAGTCTGTTTTCAAGATCTCTTGTGTGTGATCAGGACAGGGGCTGGCAGAAAAGGTCAGTCTCTCCAACTTTTCTCTTTCTTTTTGTTTCTGTAATGATTTAATTTTAAGTTCTCTTTAATAAAATAAATTCATTTTAAACTCCGTACCAGTGCTGTCTTCGTCTAGTCAAAGGAATGAATGGAACTCTTTGCCGCAGAAGGCTGTGGAGGCCGGGTCATTGAGTGTCTTTAAGACAGAGATAGATAGGTTCTTGATTGATAAGGGGATCAGCGGTTATGGGGAAAAGGCAGGAGAATGGGGATGAGAAAAGAAATCAGCCATGATTGAATGGCAGAGCATTCAACTCGATGGGCAGAGTGGCCTAATTCTGCTCCTATGTCTTATGGTCCTGCAGTATTCCCCCATTTGGAGGAATCTAGAACTAGGGCACACAGTTTCAAATAAAGTTTGCCATTTGAGATGAAGATGAGGAAGAATTTCTTCCCACAGAGGGTCATTAGTGTTTGGAGTTCTCTTCCCCAGCAAGCAGTGAAGGCTGGGTCATTAAATATATTCAAGGCCAAGTTAAGACAGATTTTTGATCGACATGGGAGTCACAAGTTATGGGATTATGGACATAATTGTATCAGCCATGATCTTATTGAATGGCAGAGCAGGTACCAAATGGCCTATCCCTGCTCCTATTTCTTATGTTCTATAGACCTGTTTTTTTCCTGAAATTCAGTGTGCCACAAATTGCCAATACCATAACTTTGCTAGTAGAGGATAACATTTAAAGAATAAGAACATAACATAAGAACTAGGAGCAGGAGTAGGCCATCTGACCCCTCGAGCCTGCTCCGCCATTCAATAAGATCATGGCTGATCTTTTTGTGGACTCAGCTCCACTTACCCACCCACTCACCATAACCCTTAATTCCTTTACTGTTCAAAAATTTATCTATCCTTGCCTTAAAAACATTCAATGAGGTAGCGTCAAATGCTTCACTGGGCAGGGAATTCCACAGATTCACAACCCTTTGTGTGAAGAAGTTCCTCCTCAACTCAGTCCTAAATAAGGATTACTTTAAATGGTTTATGTTTCATTTTCATCCATCACCTAGCTAAGCGGTCCAAATAATCTCTTGCCAATTCTGGAAGTCACTTCAGTCAGATAAGTAAGAAATGCTAGCTTTACTTTACTTCAGGCAGTGATTATCTGTGCTATACAAGTGTAGTTACTTGATATTCAGAGCTGTTCCTAGGATTGTAATAGAGTAACTTTCATTTCATTTAAAACCCACATATGACCTTCTTTTGAATTTGCCTGAATGCTTTCAGCTCAATATTCTAGGTGTACTTTTTAATTTTGTTTTAGTGAAATTAGGCATTGACAATTTTGTGCGATTCATCAGCTCTGCTAAAGTCTGATGCACCATCAGGACATCCAAAATATCCAATATGTGGACCGTTCCTTTACTTGTAGCAAAGCCACATTTTCAGCCTTCAACCTACAGATACAGACCATGCTGCCACGTGGCTTCAGGCAACAGCAAAATAAGAACACGAGGAACGAAAGGTATCAAGCTATGAGAGCCTAAAGTTCAATTTCAAGATCGGAGACACAGAGATAAGGACAAAAGAGATGTTGCTTCACAATTAAGGGATCTATTTTACTTTGTTTTAAGCACTTTAATCTTATCTAACCATTTAGCACTTACTTACCTTTCACCAGTCCTGTAACAAAATAACCATAAACATGGCTACTGAGTTCAAACACTGGATTGTAACACTATCTATACCAGAACATCAGCATTTCTACAACTGTAGGACAAAAATCAACTTGGAAATTGTAATTTGGAACATCAAAAGAATGTGACAAGACCTATGTCCTGACAGAATAACTTTTGACTTAACAGGATTTGATGATGTCTACATAGTAAGCTTGCACAATCAATTGTGCTGGTATCTGTGGGCACTGCCACTCTTGTGCACCTGTTTAGGTTGGTGCACAGAGGCCTGTGAGCAGGTTATAATGTAGGTAACAGCAATATGGAGAATCAAGGGGAAAGAAAAATTAAAACTTCAAATTCCACTGCTCCATCGATAGCCTAGTGGGGAAGCAGAGATAAAGATGATCCCAGATTTAATCTTGGCTAAGTAAATTGTTTTTAGAATAATGAGCATTATCACACAGTTAGGCTCATTCCCACTGGGTGGAGTGACTAAACTGGATGGTCCCTCCAAAACACTAGTTGACATCTTCTTGTGAAATGGTACGTGTGGTCCCATTCAGCACAACCTTTTCTTGCCTCTTCCAAAACAACTTTTCATGGTACATTTTCTACTTACTTCCCCCTCCAAGGGTAAACCTCTCTCGTTTTATCTCCCTCTTTCCCACCGCCACTCCTTTGCCTTCTTCTGAAGCTCACGACTCCCTTGTGAACTTGATGCTCCCAAACTATAATCTCATTCCAGACCGATTTAGTCAAACTGCAGCATTGCAACCTCATAACAGAGGGTCACAAACAACTCCAAGCGGTCATCACCACTACCTCATTCCTTTAACTCCCTATCCCCTCCATCCTCAATTGAGGAGTTGACTGATTTCTTCTATTTGGGCTCTTAGTTCCCTTTGCATCCTCATAATTTCCCCTGCATCAATAATCTGGAACTTTACTTCTTTCCTTCAATCTCCCCACGCTAATTAGCTGATTTTCTCCACAAATCCAGTTTCTGAAGTCATCATTTTTCGACCCAATGCTCACATACACCAATACTTCCCACCTTACTTCCAACATAGTGGCTTCAAAATGACCGTCAACATCACCTCCTGCCTGAAACAGCCAATCCTCCCCAACTCCGGTTTTCCCATCTCTCCACCCAAGTCCAGCTTTTAATTCCGATCTCTTCAGCCAGCTTCCATGGCACATTTTTTCCCCTTGTTCTCTTGACTTTGTCATTCACTATCTTTTTTTCATATCTGCAGTCTCATTGGTCCACCTCTGCTACTGTGTAGTTCCACTCGCGCTTGCCCATGTTTTACGGTCACCTCCAGTGTACTCAAAATTTCTACCTCTACTACATCCTTTTCTGTGCACAAGTGGCCTCTTGGAATCTTTGTAGGTATACTGACATTGTTATCACTCCGCCTTTAATCCAAACTTCCTGCACTCCACTAAGATTGCCTATTTCCAGATCACCTCTAAAACCTTGATTTTCTCATTAGGTTCTCAAGCTCTACTCTATAAAAACAAATCCAACTCATCTTGATCCCTTGTCTGAACCCTGTGCCAAAGCACTGCTGGCCCAATCTCCATTGACTCCCTGTTTACCAGAACAGATTCAACTGTCTTTCCCATCTACATTATTCCAATGCCGTACAGTACAACACCTATACAATCTCCTCCAGCACTACAGAGCAAGCTTGAGGGGCTGAATTGCTTACTCCTGCTCCTAGTTTTTATGTATTTTGCAAACCTGCAGTGTCTGTCACCCTGCCTTCTATTTGATCGTGGTTTTGGGGAGGCAATGGTCCAGTGGAATTATTGCTAGACTATAATCCAGAAACTCAGCTAATGTTCTGGGGACCCGGGTTTGAATCCCACCAGAGCAGATGGTGCAATTTGAATTCAGTAAAAAGAAATCTGGAATTAACAATCTACTGACGACCATGAAAACATTGGTGGCTGTCAGAAAAACCCATCTGGTTCACTAATGTCCTTCGGGAAGGAAATCTGCTTTCCATACCTAGTCTGTACTACACAGCAACGGGGTTGACTCTCAACTCCCCTCTGAAATGGTCTAGCAAACCACTCAGTTCAAGGGCAACTAGGGATGGGCAATAAATGCTGGCCAGCCAGTGAAGCCCATGTTGACGAATCAACAAAAAAAGACTTGCATCCTGCAAGTTCCTTCTAAACCAATCAACATTTCTTGACATGTTCAAAATCCATCACTTTGAGTTTGGTTTCAGTCACATCCCTCAATATTTCACGCTTTTAGCATATTAGTGATTACAAAGAACGAAGAAAATTACAGCGTAGGAACAGGCCCTTTGGCCCTCCAAGCCTGCCCGACTGAACTAAAACCATAGGGACCATATCCCTCCATTCCCATCCTATTCATGTATTTGTCAAGAAGCCCCTTATAAGTCACCATCTTATCTGCTTCCACGATCTCCCCTGGCAACGAGTACCAGGCACCCACCACCGTGTAAAAAAACTTGCCTCATATATCTCCTTGCCCTCGCACCTTAAACCAATGCCCCCTAGTAATTGACTCTTCCACTCTGGGAAAAAGCTTCTGACTATCCACTCTGTTCATGCCCCTCATAATCTAGAAGATCTATCAGGTTGTCTGTCCAACTTCCATCGTTCCAGTGAAAACAAACCAAGTTTCTCCAACCTCTTCTCATAACTAATGCCCTCCATACCAGGCAACACCCTGGTAAATCTTTTCTGTATCCTCTCCAAAGCCTCCACATCCTTCTGGTAGTGTGGCGACCAGAATTGAACACTGTGTTCCAAGTGTGGCCTAACTAAGGTTGTATAAAGCTGCAACACGACTTGCCAATTTTTAAACTCAATGCCCCGGCCGATGAAGGCAAGCATGCCGCATGCCTTCTTGACTATCTTCTCCACCTACGTTGCCACTTTCAGTGACCTTAGAGAAAATGGTCAGATCGTTATAATGTTCAACTCAAGTCTATCTACTTACAAGAAATATGTTCGAGTGGAACCTCAAATACTTGGTGTTAAAAGTTAACAATTTAAATTATATCACAAATTAAGTTAGCAGGCCATGTTAATCACCCCCCCCCCCCCCCCCCCCCCACTCGGGCCATCTGATGTCTCAGGTTGTCCTGCTTACTTCTGCACTGCCATTTACACATTCTGATCACTTAAAGGTCTGCTATCAGCACTTGTCTTCACCATGATCACCACCATTTACATTCCCTTTCTCTTTTAATTGATGGCATCTTTGTCAATCCCGCCCCCTCCCTCTCATAGTATAAATATCACCCTATTTTCTGTTATCTTCAGCTCTGACAAAGGGTCACCCAGATTCGAAACGTTGGCTCTATTCTCGATCCACAGATGCTGTCAGGCCTGCTGAGATTTTCCAGCATTTTCAGTTCTTGTTTCAGATTCCAGCATCCGCAGTGATTTGCTTGATCATGATATTTACAACATCATTTTACAATATTACATTATTATTCAAATAATGTTGCAACAAAGTGTTTTCACAACCAGTCATTTTTACATGAAGTTGATCAGGAATGTAAACTCCTGATTCCAGTTTAAATCTGCAGGGCCAATGTCTGGCACTAATCTCTCCAGTAAGATTATGAAGCTAATACCAAAATCAGAGTTGGGCTGTATCTTTATTTCTGGGCTAGATGGAAATTTGAAGATCAAAAATATTCCAGAGAAATATCAATTATTTTGACAAGAAAGCAATTCGTCATCAAGCCTTATGGAAAGAAACTACTTAGATGATTGGCTCCTGGGCTGTTTATGAAGTTATTTGAAGACAGCCAATACAGACTGTTTACTGACTGATGAGTTCTGCAAAAACACTAAGGAGAAATTAAGTCATACTTATTCTGTCACACCGGGCTTCTCAACCATCAATCTGTGAGATGGTCTCAGAGGATCTGCCGAAAATAATCAGATATTGTACAGACAAAACACAAATTCTACCCAGAAGAAACTTCTTCATTTGTCTGAGTGAGTTTGCTTACATCAATTGGGCCACTAATGGTAATTCTCTCAAAGCATTTAAACCACATGAAAAGTTATTTTATAATAACTGTTAAAAGACTTGTGTCTCATTTCAATGAGAAGGTGACTGGCAAGTGAGCATTAGCCACAATGGAGGCAGGTGAAGGTACCAGCTAAAGGAGCTGTCTTTGCCTCAAGATGCACCCAAGTCGGAATTGGGATGAAGAATTTTAATGCATCCAATCAGTAAAAGTTACAGCTGGATTATAAAACTTTACTTTGTTTCAGTATTTGAGCAACTGAAGCATTTAATTGGGAAAGAATCCACAGTGTGAGTGTGTTGGCTTGAGAATTGAAAATTGTTGCCAAGGGGTTTTGTGTTACCCCTGAGAAGGGGCCCTCAGAAACAAAACGACTGAGAACAGCTGCATTAGACTTCTTTGAAATGCAGATTTTAAGTCAAATGATGAATAGAATGAAAAAAATTGTTATTCAAAACTCCCAGAAAGGAAAAAAATGTGCATTTTAGATTTCATGGGGTTTCATTTACGAGATGTGAACGGATACAATTAAAGCACAGATAAAGATCGCTTGTTTACATGAACCCAGCTTAGAAAATTAAAACGCCTTGGCAATTCAGATGATCCAGTGAGTGTGGAATTCATTTGCAAAACTCAGCAACAGAAACCTTTGTATAAATTAAAAGTAGATGATGCGGCTTCTTCTGCCACCAGAACTCGGGGTGCCACTTTTCTCAAATCCAGGATCAGATAAGAACAGCATCATGAAAAGTAATAGGGGGGGGGGGGGGGCGATTAGGAGATGGCATTTACATGTGCAGATTTTAGATCTGAAATGGGGGGGGGGGGGGGGGGGAAGTGGACAGCTCCCAGCGGGGATAAATCTACTGTAAAATTCCACAATTTCACAACAGTCTGAGGGAATGTGTCCACAGGCACACAATGTGGTATATCCAAGCCTGCGGGCTAAGGGCCACTGAGTTGAATATTTGTGGGGATGAAATCCACGCTCCAATGGCCCCCACAGCCCGAGCAACGTACAAAATGGCAGGAAGGGAAACTCTTACCACAGAACATGGGGGGGGGGGAATGACCCCCACCCCCAACAAAATACCCCCAACCCTCAACACACTCCCCTCCCCCCACCACCCACACACACACAATCATACAGAGAATTCACCCCCCCCCCCCCCTGGGACACCCGCGCTGCAGCCTCCCTCGCTCCCCCAGGCTGGGCTGGGCTGGGCTGGGCTCCCGCCGCCCTCCCCCCACCGGGCTCCGGGGCCAATGCAGCTGCGTCAGGCCGCGGGCCCGCCGCCATCTTGTGGAAGATTCTAGATCCCCAGCGCGAGCCGAGCGGGGCTCCGACTTTAGCGCCCGCCCGCCCGCCCGCCGCTCTCCCCAGGCCGGGCTGGGCTGGGCCTACCTGCCGGGTGGGTGTGTGCCGTGCCGGCTCTCCCCCTGTGTGTGTGTCCCTCCCTCTCTGTCTCTCTCTGCGTGTGGGTGTCTGTCTCTCTCCGGCCGCCTCTCCTCGTCCTCCTCCCGCCGCCGCCGCCGCTGCGGACACCAGGCGCCACCAATCGAGCGCCGCGCATGTGCAGCGCCGCACTCAACGCAGCCCAGCGCAATCGATGATCGATCCCCCCACAGAAAGGATTGACTGTGCACTCTGCCCACAGCCCACCTGCACCAACTTTCAAAGAACACTTTGTCCCCTCCCCCTGTGTAAAATAAACCAAATCTCACTGCCATTTCCCCCCCTGCATTTAGGGTGGCCATGATGTGGAGTTGCCAGCGTTGGACTGGGGTAGACAGGAGTCTGACAACACCAGGTTAAAGTCCAACAGGTTTATTTGGTAGCACGAGCTTTCGGAGCAGTGCCCCTTCATCAGGGGTGACACAGTGGTTAGCACTGTTGCTTCACAGCGCCAGGGACTGGGGTTCAATTCCCAGCTTGAGCCACTGTCTGTGTGGAGTTTGCACATTCTCCCCATGTCTGCGTGGGTTTCCTCCGGGTGCTCCGCTTTCCTCCCACAGTCCGAAAGACGTACAGGCGCCAGAGTGTGGCGATGAGGGGAATTTCATAGTCACTTCATTGCAATGTTAATTGCGCCTTGCTTGTGACTAATAAATAAGCTTTAACTTCATTTTTAGGCCTTTTTTAAGTGTATTTCAGAGAGGTTTACAGCATGGAAACAGGCCCTTCGGCCCAATTTATTCACGCTGCCCACATTTTACCACTAAATAGACCCAATCGCCTGCCTTTGGCCCATATCCCTCAATACCTATCTTACCCATGTAACTGTCAAAATGCTTTTTAAAAGACAAAATTTTACCCGCCTCTACTACTACCTCTGGCAGCTTATTCCAGAACTCACCACCCTCTGTGAGAAAAAAATGCCCCTTTGGACACTTTTGTATCTCTCCCCTCTCACCTTAAACCTTAAGCCTCCGACGCTCCAGGGAAAAAAGTTCCAGTCTATTCAGCCTCTCTTTCTAACTCAAACCATCAAGTCCAGGTATCATCCAATAAATCTTTTCTGCACTCTTTCTGGTTTAATAATTTCCTTTCTATAATAGGGTGACCAGAATTGCACACAGTATTCCAAGTGTGGCCTTACCAATGTCCTGTACAACTTCAACAAGATGTCCCAACTCCTGTATTCAATGTTCTGACTGATGAAACCAAGCATGCCGAATGCCTTCTTCACCACTCTGTCGACCTGTGACTCCACTTTCAAGAAGCTATGAACCTGTACCCCTAGATCTCTTTGTTCCATAACTCTCCCCAACACCCGACCATTAACTGAGTAAGTCCTGCCCTGTTTGATCCACCAAAATATATCACCTCGCATTTATCTAAATTAAACTCCATCTGCTATTCGTCAGCCAACTGGCCCAATTGATCAAGATCCCATTGCAATCCTAGATAACCTTCTTCACTGTCCACGTTGCCACCAGTCTTGGTGTCATCTGCAAACTTACTAACCATGACTCCTAAATTCTCCTCCAAATCATTAATATAAATGATAAATAACGGTGGACCCAGATCCAATCACTGAGGCACACCACTAGTCAAAGGCCTCCAGTTTGAAAAACAACCCTCGACAGCCACCGTCTGTCTTCTGTCATCAAGCCAATTTTGTATCCAATTGGTTACCTCATCATGGATCCTGTGAGATTTAAGCTGATTCAACAACCTACCATGCGGTACCTTGTCAAAGGCCTTACTAAAGTCCATGTAGACAACATCAACTGCACTGCCCTCATCTACCTTCTTGGTTACCCCTTCAAAAAATTCAATCAAATTCATGAGACATGATTTTCCACTCACAAAGCAATGCTGACTGTTCCTAATCAGTCCTTGCCTCTCTAAATGCCTGTAGATCCTGTCTCTCAAAATACCTTCCAACAACTTACCCACCACAGATGTGAGGCTCACCGGCCTGTAGTTCCCAGGCTTTTCCCTGCAGCCCTTCTTAAACAAAGGCACAACATTTTCCACCCTCCAATCTTTGACACCTTTGACTGTCAATGATTCAAGTATCTTTTCTGGGGAACCCGCAATTTCCTCCCTAACCTCCCACAACTTCCTGGGATACACTTCATCAGGTTCTGTGGATTTATCTATCTTGATGCACTTTAAGACTTCCAGCACCTCCTTCTCTGTAATATGTACACTTCTCAAAACATCACTATTTATTTCCCCAAGTTCCCTAACATCCATCCTTTCCTCAACAGTAAATCTGATGAGAAATATTCATTTAGAATCTCACCCATCTCTTGTGGATCCGCACATAGATGACCTTGTTGATCCTTAAGAGATCCTACTCTCTCCCTAGTTACTCTTTTAATCTTTATGTATTTGTAGAAGCTCTTTGGATTCTCCTTTGCCTTATCTGCCAAAGCAATATTGTGTCCTTTTTTTGCCCTCCTGATTTCTCTTTTAACTCTATCCAACAACCTCTAAACTCTTCAAGGGATCCACGTGATCCCAGCTGCCTATGCATGTCATGTGCCCCCTTCTTTTTTACATGGGTAAGATGGGTATAGAGGGATATGGGCCAAATGCGTGCAATTGGGACTAGCTTCGGGGTTTAAAAAAAAGGGCGTCATGGACAAGTTGGGCCGAAGGGCCTGTTTCCATGCTGTAAACCTCTATGATTCTATGACTCTATATCACACTGATACACCAGATATCACAGTGACATGGCAAATATCACACTAGCACTCCAGATATCATACTGACACACCAGATATGACTGTGAGCAATTTTGGGCCCCACACCTCAGGAAGGACATACTGGCACTGGAGCGGGTCCAGCGGAGATTCACACGGATGATCCCAGGAATGGTAGGCCTGACATACGATGAACGTCTGAGGATCGTGGGATTATATTCATTGGAGTTTAGGAGGTTGAGGGGAGATCTAATAGAAACTTACAAGATAATGAACGGCTTAGATAGGATGGACGTAGGGAAGTTGTTTCCATTAGCAGGGGAGACTAGGACGCGGGGGCACAGCCTTAGAATAAAAGGGAGTCACTTTAGAACAGAGATGAGGAGAAATTTCTTCAGCCAGAGAGTGGTAGGTCTGTGGAATTCATTGCCACAGAGGGCTGTGGAGGCCGAGACGTTGAGCGTCTTCAAGACAGAAATTGATAAATTCTTGATTTCTCGAGGAATTAAGGGCTATGGGGAGAGAGCGGGTAAATGGAGTTGAAATCAACCATGATTGAATGGTGGAGTGGACTCGATGGGCCGAATGGCCTTACTTCCGCTCCTATGTCTTATGGTCTTATGGTCTTATATCACAGTGACACACAAGATATCACAACACACCAGATATCACTCTGACACACCAGATATCACTCTGACACACAGATATCACTCTGACACACAGATATCACACTGACACACACATATCACACTGACACACAGATATCACACTGACACACACATATCACACTGACACACAGATATTACACTGACACACCAGATATCACACTAACACACCAGATATCACTCTGACACACAGATATCAGACTGACACACAGATATCACACTGACACACCAGATATCACACGAACACACTAGATATCACACTGACACACTGACACACAGATATCATACTGACACACCAGATATCACTCTGACACACAGATATCACACTGACACACAGATATCACACTGACACACAGATATCACACTGACACACAGATATCACTCTGACACGCAGATATCACACTAACACACCAGATATCACTCAGACACACAGATATCAGACTGACACACAGATATCAGACTGACACACCAAATGTCACACTGAACATAGAACATAGAACATAGAACATTACAGCGCAGAACAGGCCCTTCGGCCCACGATGTTGCACCGACCAGTTAAAAAAAAAAACTGTGACCCTCCAACCTAAACCAATTTCTTTTCGTCCATGAACCTATCTACGGATCTCTTAAACGCCCCCAAACTAGGCGCATTTACTACTGATGCTGGCAGGGCATTCCAATCCCTCACCACCCTCTGGGTAAAGAACCTACCCCTGACATCGGTTCTATAACTACCCCCCCTCAATTTAAAGCCATGCCCCCTCGTGCTGGATTTCTCCATCAGAGGAAAAAGGCTATCACTATCCACCCTATCTAAACCTCTAATCATCTTATATGTTTCAATAAGATCCCCTCTTAGCCGCCGCCTTTCCAGCGAAAACAATCCCAAATCCCTCAGCCTCTCCTCATAGGATCTCCCCTCCATACCAGGCAACATCCTGGTAAACCTCCTCTGCACCCTCTCCAAAGCCTCCACATCCTTCCTGTAATGTGGGGACCAGAACTGCACACAGTACTCCAAGTGCGGCCGCACCAGAGTTGTGTACAGTTGCAACATAACGCTACGACTCCTAAATTCAATCCCCCTACCAATAAACGCCAAGACACCATATGCCTTCTTAACAACCTTATCTACTTGATTCCCAACTTTCAGGGATCTATGCACACATACACCTAGATCCCTCTGCTCCTCCACACTATTCAAAGTCCTCCCGTTAGCCCTATACTCAACACATCTGTTATTCCTACCAAAGTGAATTACCTCACACTTCTCCGCATTAAACTCCATCCGCCACCTCTCGGCCCAACTTTGCAACCTGTCTAAGTCTTCCTGCAAACTACGACACCCTTCCTCACTGTCTACCACACCACCGACTTTGGTGTCATCAGCAAATTTGCTAATCCACCCAACTATACCCTCATCCAGATCATTAATAAATATTACAAACAGCAGTGGCCCCAAAACAGATCCCTGAGGTACACCACTTGTAACCGCACTCCATGATGAATATTTACTATCAACCACCACCCTCTGTTTCCTATCCGCTAGCCAATTCCTGATCCAATTTCCTAGATCACCCCCAATCCCATACATCTGCATTTTCTGCAGAAGCCTACCATGGTGAACCTTATCAAACGCCTTACTAAAATCCATATATACCACGTCCACTGCCTTGCCCCCATCCACCTCCTTGGTCACTTTCTCAAAAAACTCAATAAGGTTAGTAAGGCACGACCTACCTGCCACAAAACCATGCTGACTATCACCTATCAATTCATTACTCTCCAAATAACTATAAATCCTATCCCTTATAATTTTTTCCAACATCTTGCCGACAACAGAAGTGAGACTCACCGGTCTATAATTCCCGGGGAAGTCTCTGTTCCCCTTCTTAAACAATGGGACAACATTCGCTAACCTCCAATCTTCTGGTACTATACCAGAGGCCAACGACGACCTGAAGATCAGAGCCAGAGGCACACCAGATATCACACTGACACACAGGTATCAACACTGACACACAGATATCACACTGACACATAGGTATCAACACTGACACACAGATATCACACTCACACACCAGGTAACACAGTGACACATCAAATATCACACTGACACACAGATATCACACTAACACACAGATATCACAGTGACACACAGATATCACACTGACACACCAGATATCACACTGACACACAGATATCACACTCACACACCAGGTAACACAGTGACACATCAAATATCACACTGACACACAGATATCACACTAACACACAGATATCACAGTGACACACAGATATCACACTGACACACCAGATATCACACTGACACACAGATATCACACTAACACACAGATATCACAGTGACACACAGATATCACACTAACACACAGATATCACACTGACACACAGATATCACACTAACACACAGATATCACACTAACACACCAGATATCACACTGACACACCAGATATCACACTGACACACAGATATCACAGTGACACACAGATATCACACTGACACACCAGATATCACACTGACACACAGATATCACACTAACACACAGATATCACAATGACACACAGATATCACACTAACACACAGATATCACACTGACACACAGATATCGCACTAACACACAGATATCACACTAACACACCAGATATCACACTGACACACCAGATATCACACTAACACACAGATATCACACTAACACACAGATATCACACTGACACACCAGATATCACACTGACACACAGATATCACACTAACACACAGATATCACAGTGACACACAGATATCACACTAACACACAGATATCACACTGACACACAGATATCACACTAACACACAGATATCACACTAACACACCAGATATCACACTAACACACAGATATCACACTGACACACAGATATCACACTAACACACAGATATCACACTGACACACAGATATCAACACTGACACACCAGATATCACACTAACACACAGATATCACACTGACACACAGATATCACACTAACACACAGATATCACACTGACACACAGATATCACAGTGACACACAGATATCACACTGACACACAGATATCACACTAACACACACAGATATCACACTAACACACAGATATCACACTAACACACAGATATCACACTAACACACAGATATCACAGTGACACACAGATATCACACTGACACACAGATATCACACTAACACACAGATATCACACTGACACACGGATATCACACTGACACACCAGATATCACACTGACACACAGATATCACACTAACACACAGATATCACACTGACACACGGATATCACACTGACACACCAGATATCACACTGACACACGGATATCACACTAACACACAGATATCACACTGACACACAGATATCACACTAACACACAGATATCACAGTGACACACAGATATCACACTAACACACAGATATCACACTGACACACAGATATCACACTAACACACAGATATCACACTGACACACCAGATATCACACTGACACACGGATATCACACTAACACACAGATATCACACTAACACACCAGATATCACACTGACACACGGATATCACACTGACACACAGATATCACACTGACACACCAGATATCACACTGACACACAGATATCACAGTGACACACAGATATCACAGTGACACACCAGATATCACACTAACACACAGATATCACAGTGACACACCAGACATCACACTAACACACAGACATCACACTGACACACAGATATCACACTAACACACAGATATCACACTAACACACCAGATATCACACTAACACACCAGATATCACACTGACACACCAGACATCACACTAACACACCAGAGCAGGGAGTAGAGTGTGAGCTGTAAGGGCTTTGGCTCACAGGGCTTCGGGGGAAAGGGCGAGCAGGGGTGAGCTTTTTTTTTCCTTTTCTAATTTACTTTTCTCTGTGTACCTTGGTAGAAAGGGTGAAATATGAGTGTTAAGCCAGTGTGTTGCTCGCAGTGCAATATGTGGGAGGTCCTGGAGGCACCTGGCCTCCCGGACATCCACATCTGTGAGGGGTGTGTCGAGCTGCGGTTCCTGAGAGACCGTGTTAGGGAGCTGGAACTGCAGCTCGAGGATCTTAGGCTGTTAAGGGAGAATGAGGTGGTGATAGACAAGAGCTATCATCAGGTGGTCACACCAGGGCCACGGGAGGAGGCCAAGTGGGTGACAGCCAGGAAGGGTAAAGATCGGGTGATTGAGAGCACCCCGGTGGATGTGCCCCTACACAACAAGTACTCCTGTCTGAGTACTGCTGGGGGGGACAGCCCATCTGGGGGAAGCAGCAGTGGCTGTGTCTCCGGGGTGGAGTCCGGCCCTGGAACTCAGAGGGCTAAGGAAAGGAGGAGGAAGGCAGTATTAATCGGGGACTCAACAGTCAGGGGGACGGACAGGCGATTTTGCGGAGGCAGGCGGGAGTCTCGGATGGTGGTCTGCCTCCCTGGTGCCGGGATCCAGGATGTCGCTGGGCGAGTCCCAGAAATCCTGAGGTGGGAGGGAGAGGTAGCGGTACATATTGGTACCGCTGATGTGGGTAGGAAGGGGTCATGAAAAGAGAGTATAGGGAATTAGGGAGACAGCTGAGAAGGAGGAAAGCAAAGATAGTAATCTCGGGATTGCTGCCTGTGCCACGGGAAGGTGAGGACAGGAATGGAGTGAGGTGGAGGATGAATGTGTGGCTGAGGGACTGGTGCAGGGGGCAGAGATTCAGGTTCCTGGACCATTGGGACCTCTTCAGGGACAGGTGTGACCTGTACACATAAACGGGTAGCACTTGAATCCCAGGGGGACCAATATCCTGGCAGGAAGGTTGGCTAAGGCTACTGGGGAGAGTTTAAACTAGATAGGTTGGGGGGAGGGGATCAAAATGAGGTGACTGAGAGTGAGGAAGGTAGCTCGCAAACAGAGAAGGGTTATAGGTGGTGCAAGAGGGAGGATGGACGGGGGATAGAGAAGGGGAGAGCTCAGACCAAAGGATTGAGATGTGTTTACTTTAATGCCAGGAGTATAGTGAATAAAGGGGATGAGCTCAGAGCGTGGATCGATGCCTGGAAGTATGATGTGGTGGCCATTACGGAGACTTGGATGTCTCAGGGACAGGACTGGATACTCCAGGTGCCGGGATTCAGATGTTTCAGGAAGGACAGGGAGGGAGGCAAGAGAGGGGGTGGAGTGGCACTGCTGATCAGGGATAGTGTCACAGCTGTAGAGAAGGTGTATGCTGTGGAGGGATTGTCCACAGAGTCTCTGTGGGTGAAAGTTCGCAATGGGAAGGGGCCAGTCACTTTGCTGGGAGTTTTCTATAGGCCGCCCAATAGTAACAGGGAGGTGGAGGAGCAGATAGGGAAACAGATCCTGGAGAGATGCAGTAATAGCAGAGTTGTTGTGATGGGAGACTTTAATTTCCCAAACATAGATTGGAATATCCCTAGGGTAAGGGGAAGAGTTCGTTAGGCGGGTTCAGGAGGGTTTCCTGACACAGCATGTGGACAAGCCTACAAGAGGAGAGGCTGTACTTGATCTGATTCTGACCAATGAACCTGGACAGGTGTCAGATCTCTCAGTGGGAGAGCATCTTGGGGATAGCGATCATAACTCTATCTCCTTTAGGCTTGCATTGGAAAAAGAGAGGATCAGGCAAGCTAGGAAAGTGTTTATATGGAGTAAGGGGAAATATGAAGACATTAGACAGCAAATTAGAGGAATAAATTGGAAGGAGATATTCTCGGGGAAATCTACTGAAGAGAGGTGGCAGTTTTTCAAGGAATATCTGTCTAGAGTTCGATAGGACAACGTTCCGAGCAGACAGGGAGGTGTTGGTCAGTTAAAGGAACCATGGTGCACGAAAGCTGTGCAGGACCTAGTCGAGAAGAAAAGAAAGCGTACACAAGGCTCAGAGGGCTTGGCGAAGATAGGGATTTAGAAGAATATACGGCTTGTAGGAAGGGACTAAAGAAGGAAATTAGGAGAGCCAGAAGGGGTCACGAGAAGGCCCTGGCAGGTAGGATTAAGGAGAACCCTAAGGCGTTCTATAAATATGTGAAGAGTAAAAGGATGAGACGTGACGGAATAGGGCCTATAAAAGGTGAAGGCGGGAAAGTCTGTACGGAACCAGTAGAAATGGCAGAGGTGCTCAATGAGTATTTTGCCTCGGTTTTCACAGAAGAGAAGGACCTGGGTGGATGTACTGCGGGCGTGCGGTGGACTGAAAGGATTGAGTATGTGGACTTTAAGAAAGAGGTTGTGCTGGAATCTTTGAATGGCATCAAGATAGATAAGTCGCTGGGTCCGGATGGGATGTACCCCAGGTTACTGTGGGAGGCGAGGGAGGAGATTGCAGAGCCTCTGGCGATGATCTTTGCGTCGTCAATGGAGACGGGAGAGGTGCCGGAGGATTGGAGGATTGCGGATGTGGTTCCTATTTTCAAGAAGGGGAATAGGGATAGCCCAGGTAATTACCGACCGGTGAGTCTAACCTCAGTGGTTGATAAACTGATGGAGAAGATCCTGAGGGACAGGATATATGAGCATTTAGAGAGGTTTAGTATGCTCAAGAATACTCAGCATGGCTTTGTCAAGGGCAGATCGTCCCTTACGAGCCTGGTGGAGTTCTTCGAAAATGTGACTAAATACATTGTCGAAGGGAAGGCGGTAGATGTGGTTTATATGGATTTTAGCAAGGCGTTCGATAAGGTCCCCCATGCAAGGCTTCTAGAAAAAGTGAGAGGGCATGGGATCCAAGGGGCTGCTGTCCTGTGGATCCAGAACTGGCTTGCCCAAAGGAGGCAGAGAGTGGGTATAGATGGGTCTTTTTCTAAATGGAGGTGGTGTGCCCCAGGGATCTGTTCTGGGACCCTTGCTGTTTGTCATTTTCATAAATGACCTGGATGAGGAAGCGGGGGGATGGGTTGGTAAGTTTGCCGACGACACGAAGGTTGGTGGGGTTGTGGATAGTCTGGAGGGATGTCAGAAGTCACAGAGGGACATAGATAGGATGCAAGACTGGGCGGAGAAGTGGCAGATGGACTTCAACCCAGATAAATGCATCGTGGTCCATTTTGGTAGGATAAATGGGATGAAGGAGTACAATATAAAGGGAAAGACTTAGTACGGTAGAGGATCAGAAGGACCTTGGGGTCCGGGTCCATAGGACTCTGAAATCGGCCCCGCATACCATAAGAAGGCGTATGGTGTGCTGGCCTTTATCAATCAAGGGATTGAGTTTGGGAGTCCGGGGATGATGATGCAGCTATATAAGACCCTCGTCAGACCCCACTCAGTTCTGGTCGCCTCACTATAGGAAGGATGTGGAAAAAATTGAAAGGGTGCAGAGGAGATTTACAAGGATGTTGCCTGGATTGAGTGGCATGCCTTATGAGGATAGGCTGAGGGAGCTCGGTCTTTTCTCCTTGGAGAGATGAAGGATGAGAGGAGACCTAATAGAGGTATATAAGATGTTGAGAGGCATAGGTTGGGTGGACTCTCAGAGGCTTTTTCCCAGGGTGGAAATGTCTGCTACGAGAGGACACAGGTTTAAGGTGCTGGGGGGTAGGTACAGGGGAGATGTTAGGGGTAAGTTTTTCACACAGAGGGTGGTGGGCGAGTGGAATCGGCTGCCGTCAGGGGTGGTGGAGGCGAACTCAATAGGGTCTTTTAAGAGACTCCTGGATGAGTACATGGAGCTTAATAGGATGGAGGGTTATAGGTAGGTCTAGAAGGTAGGGATGTGTTCGGCACAACTTGTGGGGCCGAAGGGCCTGTTTGTGCTGCAGTTTTTATATGTTCTATGTTTCTATCTCTATGGTTAAAGAATTTGAAACATACCATTCTTGTGACTGACCGAGGGGGTTGAAAAAAAGGGTCAGTGGAAGAAGTGAGAAAACAGAGCTAATTTTAAGTAGTTTGTCTCAGTGAATGTTATCAATAAATTGGCTTTAAGTTTAATTTATATTCTTAATTTTCGGGTTAAAAGGTGAAACCTGGGTCTAGTTTCATTTTAGAATGGAGACAGCAGCCTGGGGCTGTTTGTGTAACCTGATTTTTAATGAGGTTTAACATCCTTGAAAGGAAGTTAAAGCAAACAGGAGGCTGTTGCCTAGCAACTGAGAGGCCACAGGGGAGCAGAAAGCAGTTTGAGTTTCAGTTGGTTATTATGCTCTGAGGTGAACTGAACAGTTTAAATCTGGCAGGTTGTTGAGGAAAATAAATGAAATAATCTTAAATGAGTTGCCCTAAAGTGAAAGTTACAGTGAATGTCAAGTCAGTTCTGGATCTTAAAGGACACACCAAGTTGTCAGCAGTCTACTGTGACAGGGCACTGCAGGAAGCTGGTCCGAAAGGAAAAGGAGAAAGGTCCCAAGAAGACCTGTAAGTTAAATCAAAGGAAAAGAACAGAAATTGGAAAAAGGTCCCGTGACGTTAAGTCAAGAGTGAGGAGCAGAGCAAGGCTCCAAGTTTAAAGAGAGGAAGTCGCTGAAAGCAGACTTGGAACAAAGTGAGCATAGAGTCATAGAGGTTTAGAGCATGGAAACAGGCCCTTCAGCCCAACTTGTCCATGCCGCCCTTTTTTACCACTAAGCTAGTCCCAATTGCCTGCATTTGGCCCATATCCCTCTATACCCATCTTCCCCATGTAACTGTCTCGGCGCTTTTTAAAAGACACAATTGTACCCGCCTCTACTACTACCTCTGGCAGCTTGTTCCAGACATTCACCACCCTCTGTGTGAAAAAATCGCCCCTCTGGACACTTTTGTATCTCTCCCCTCTCATCTTAAACCTATGCCCTCGAGTTTTAGACTCCTCTACCTTTGGGAAAAGATATTGACTATCTAGTTGATCTATGCCCCTCATATAGAACATAGAACATAGAAAGCCACAGCACAAACAGGCCCTTCGGCCCACAAGTTGCGCTGATCATATCCCTACCTCTAGGCCTATCTATAGCCCTCAATCCCATTAAATCCCATGTACTCATCCAGAAGTCTCTTAAAAGACCCCAACGAGTTTGCCTCCACCACCACCGACGTCAGCCGATTCCACTCACCCACCACCCTCTGAGTGAAAAACTTACCCCTGACATCTCCTCTGTACCTACCCCCCAGCACCTTAAACCTGTGTCCTCTCATAGCAACCATTTCAGCCCTTGGAAATAGCCTCTGAGAGTCTACCCTATCCAGACCTCTCAACATCTTGTAAACCTCTATCAGGTCACCTCTCATCCTTCGTCTCTCCAGGGAGAAGAGACCAAGCTCCCTCAACCTATCCTCATAAGGCATGCCCCCCAATCCAGGCAACATCCTTGTAAATCTCCTCTGCACCCTTTCAATGGCTTCAACATCTTTCCTGTAATGAGGTGACCAGAACTGCGCGCAGTACTCCAAGTGGGGTAAGATCACCACTCAGCCTTCTACGCTCCAGAGAAAAAAGTCCCAGTCTATCCATCCTCTCCTTATTACTCAAACCATCAAGTACCGGTAAGATCCTAGTAAAACTTTTCTGCACTCTTTCTAGTTTAATAATATTCTTTCTATAATAGGGTGACCAGAACTGTACACAGTATTCCAAGTGTGGCCTTACCAATGTCTTGTTAAGACATCCCAACTCCTGTGTTCAATGTTCTGACCAATGAAACCAAGCATGCTGAATGCCTTCTTCACCACTCTGTCCACCTGTGACTTCACTTTCAAGGAGCTATGAACCTGTACCCCCAGATCTCTTTGTTCTATAACTCTCTTCAATGCCCTACCATTAACTGAGTAAGTCCTGCCCTGGTTCAATCTACCAAAATACATCACCTCGCATTTATCTAAATTAAATTCCATCTGCCATTCATCAGCCCACTGGCCCAATTGATCAAGCTCCTGTTGTAATCCGAGATAACCTTCTTCTCTATCCACGATGCCACCAATCTTGGTGTCATCTGCAAACTTACTAATTATGCCTCCTAAATTCCCATCCAAATCATTAATATGAATGACAAATAACAGTGGACTCAGCACTGATCCCTGAGGCACACCGCTGGTCACAGGCTTCCAGTTTGAAAAACAACTCTTCTCCAACCACCCTCTGTCTTCCGTCATCAAGCCAATTTTGTATCAATTTAGCTACCTCACTCTGGAATTAGTGAGATTTAAGCTGATACAATAACCTACCATGTGGGACTTTGTCAAAGGCCTTGCTGAAGTCCATGTAGACAACATCAACTGCACTGCCCTCATCTACCTCCTTGGTTACTCCTTCAAAAAACCCAACCAAATTCTTGAGACGTGATTTTCCACTCTCAAAGCCATGCTGACTGTCCCTAATCAGTCCTTGCCTCTCTAAATGCCTGTAGATCCTGTCTCTCAGAATACCTTTGAACAACTTAGTCACTACAGATGTTAGGCTCAGCGGCTGTAGTTCCCAGGCTTTTCCCTGCAGCCTTTCTTAAACATTTGCCAGCCTCCAACCTTCAGGCACCTCGCCTGTGGCTGTCAATGATTCAAATATCTCTGCTACGGGACCTGCAATTTCCTCCCTAGCCTCCCACAATGTCCTGGAATGCCCTTCATTATGTCCCGGGGATTTATCTAACTTGAAGCACTTTAAGACTTCCAGCACTTTCTTCTCTGTAATATGTAAACTCCTCAAGACATCACTATTTATTTCCCCAAGTTTCCTAACATCCATGCTTTTCTCAACGGTAAATACTGATGAGAAATATTCATTTAGGATCTCACCCATCTCTTGCGGATCCGCGCATAGATGACCTTGTTGATCCTTAAGAGGCCCTACTCTCTCCCTACTTACTCTTTTGCCCTTTATGTATTTGTAGAAGCTCTTTAGATTCTCCTTTGCCTTATCTGCCAAAGCAATATCGTGTCCTCTTTATGCCCTCCTGATTTCTCACTTAACTCTACTCCTTCACTCTCTATAATCTTCAAAGGATCCACTTGATCCCAACTGCCGATGCATGTCACATGTATGAAGGGTTATGGTGAGCGGGCAGGAAAGTGGAGCTGAGTCCACAAAAAGATAAGCCATGATCTTATTGAATGGCAGATCAGGCTCGAGGAGCCAGATGGCCTACTCCTGCTTCTAGTTCTTATGTTCTTGTCCTTGGATCTGCTTGCGAGCTCCACTAAATGAGAAGTGATATAGGATCAGAAGGCATAGAATCTCTGAGGATAGAGTTGAGGAATCACAAAAAGACTCCAGTGGGAGTTATGTACAGGCTCCCCAGCAATAGTCAGGATGTGGGGCAGAAAATAAATCAGGAGATAGAAAAGGGATATAAAAAAGGCAATACTACAATAATCATGGGGGACTTCAATATGCAGGGGACTGGGAAAATCAGGTCGGTAGTGGATCCCAAGAAAAGGAATTTGTGGAATGTCTAAGAGATGGTTTTTTGGAGCAGCTTGTGACAGCCTACTCGGGAACAGGCAATTCTGGATTTGGTGATGTGTAATGAGGCAGACTTGATTCGGGAACTTAAGGTGAAGGAACCCTGAGGGAGCAGTGACCACAATATGATAGAATTTACCCTGCAGTTTGAGAGGGAGGAGCTGGAATCAGATGTAACGGTATTACAATTAAATTAAGGTAACTACAAAGACATGAGGGAGGAGCTGGCCAGAGTTGACTAGAAAGGGAGCCGAGCAGAGAAGACAGTGGAACAGCAATGGCAGGGGTTTTTGAGAGTTATTCGGGAGGCACAACAGAAATTCATCCCAAGGAGGAGGAAACATGCTGAGGGGAGGACGAGGCATCCATGGCTGACGAGGAAAGTCAAGGACAGCATAAAAGAAAAAGTAAAAGCATAGAAAGTGGCGAGGATTAGTGGGAAGCCAGAGGATTGGGAAACCTTTAAAAGTGAGCAGAGGACAACTAAAAAAAGCAACAAGGGGGGAGAAGGTGAAATAAGAGTGTAAGCTAGCTAGTAATATCAAAGAAGATAGGAAGAGTTTTTTTCAATATATAAAAGATGAGAGAGGCAAAAATAGAAATTGGACCACTGGAAAATGAGGCTGGAGAAGTAATAATAGGAAACAAAGCAATGGCAGAGGAACTGAATAGTTACTTTGCATCAGACTTCATGGTAGAAGACACCAGTGGGATGCCAGAGCTCCAGGAGAGTGAGGGGGCACAGGTGAGTGTTGTGGTATTCACTAAGTAGAAACTTCTGGGGAAACTGAAAGGTCTGAAGGTTGATAAATCACCTGGACTGGATGGACTACACCCCAGAGTTCTAAAAGAGATAGCTGAGGAAATTGTGGAGGCATTGGTGGTGATCTTTCAGGAATCACTGGAGGCAGGGAGGGTCCCAGAGGACTGGAAAGTAGCTAATGTAACACCACTGTTTAAGAAGGGAGGGAGGCAGCAGACGGGAAATTATAGGCCGGTTAGCCTGACTTCAGTCATTGGCAAGATTTTAGAGTAAGAGTTTTAACAACACCAGGTTAAAGTCCAACAGGTTTATTTGGTAGCAAATGCCATTAGCTTTCGGAGCGCTGCCCCTTCGTCAGATGGAGTGGAAATCTGCTCTCAAACAGGGCACAAGGACACCTCTGTCTCTGTGCCCTGTTTGAGAGCAGCTTTCCACTCCATCTGACGAAGGAGCAGCGCTCCGAAAGCTAATGGCATTTGCTACCAAATAAACCTGTTGGACTTTAACCTGGTGTTGTTAAAACTCTTACTGTGTTTACCCCAGTCCAACGCCGGCATCTCCACATCAAGATTTTAGAGTCCATTATTAAAGATGAGATCGCGGAGTACTTGGAAGTGCATGATAAAATAGGATTGAGTCAACACGGCTTTGTCAAGGGAGGTCATATCTGACAAATCTGTTAGAGTCCTTTGAGGAGGCAACAAGGAAGTTAGAAGGAGAACCAGTGGACATGATTTATTTAGATTTCCAGAAGGCCTTTGACAAGGTGCCACATAGGAGATTGTTAAATAAGTTAAGAGCCCATGGTGTTAAGGGTAAGGTCCTGGCATGGATAGAGGATTGGCTGACTGGCAGAAGGCAGAGAGTGGGGATAAAGATGTCCTTTTCAGGATGGCAACCGGTGACTAGTGGTGTGCCTCAGGGGTCGGTGCTGGGACCACAACTTTTCACAATATACATTAACGATTTGGAGGAAGGAACTGAAGGCACTGTTGCTAAGTTTGCAGATGATACAAAGATATGTAGAGGGACAGGTAGTATTGAGGAAGCAGGGGGGCTGCAGAAGGACTTGGACAGGTTAGGAGAGTGGGCAAAGAAGTGGCAGATGGAATACAATGTGGAAAAGTGTGAGGTTATGAACTTTGGAAGGAGGAATGGAGGCATAGACTATTTTCTAAATGGGAAAATGCTTAGGAAATCAGAAACACAAAGGGACTTGGGAGTTATTGTTCAAGATTCTCTTAAGGTTAACGTGCAGGTTCAGTTGGCAGTTAGGAAGGCAAATGCAATGTTAGCATTCATGTTGAGAGGGCTAGAATACAAGAGCAGGGATGTACTTCTGAGGCTGTATAAGGCTCTGGTCAGACCCCATTTGGAGTATTGTGAGCAGTTTTGGGCCCCATATCTAAGGAAGGATGTCCTGGCCTTGGAAAGGGTCCAGAGAAGGTTCACAAGAATGATCCCTGGAATGAAGAGCTTGTCGTATGAGGAACGGTTGAGGACTCTGGGTCTGTACTCGTTGGAGTTTAGGAGGGTGAGGGGGAGTCTTATTGAAACTTACAGGATACTGTGAGGCCTGGATAGAGTGGACGTGGAGAGGATGTTTCCATTCGTAGGAAAAATTAGAACCAGAGGGTACAATCTCAGGCTAAAGGGACGATCCTTTAAAACAGAGATGAGGAGGAATTCCTTCAGCCTGAGAGTGGTGAATCTGTGGACCTCTGCCACAGAAGGCTGTGGAGGCCAGGTCTTTGAGTGTCTTTAAGACAGAGATAGGTTCTTGATTAATAAGGGGATCAGGGATTATGGGGAAAAGGCAGGAGAATGGGGATGAGAAAAATATCAGCCATGATTGAATGGCAGAGCAGACTCGATGGGCCAAGTGGCCTAATTCTGCTCCTATGTCTTATGCCAAAGGTGGGTGACTCCTTACTATTGACCTGTGAAGCTGTCGTGTTCTGTTGGTACACCTGAATACATGAAAGAGTGTGGATGATGAAACTTGAATGCACTTGGTAATCCGGGGGAGAGGAACATCAGAAAGAGAGACTGAAACTCTGGATGTGGATCCTTGTTGAAGCTATCCAAATGAAAAGTAGGTTGGGAGGACATTCCAAGGTGAGTTCTTTGAGAGTGAAGATTAGAAACCCAAGTTACAAGTCAGAGCTTCTATGAGACTAGCTGGCTCACAGTGTGACAAGCGTTTAGGGGTAGAACATAGAACATAGAACATAGAACATTACAGCGCAGAACAGGCCCTTCGGCCCACGATGTTGCACCGACCAGTTAAAAAAAAAAACTGTGACCCTCCAACCTAAACCAATTTCTTTTCGTCCATGAACCTATCTACGGATCTCTTAAACGCCCCCAAACTAGGCGCATTTACTACTGATGCTGGCAGGGCATTCCAATCCCTCACCACCCTCTGGGTAAAGAACCTACCCCTGACATCGGTTCTATAACTACCCCCCCTCAATTTAAAGCCATGCCCCCTCGTGCTGGATTTCTCCATCAGAGGAAAAAGGCTATCACTATCCACCCTATCTAAACCTCTAATCATCTTATATGTTTCAATAAGATCCCCTCTTAGCCGCCGCCTTTCCAGCGAAAACAATCCCAAATCCCTCAGCCTCTCCTCATAGGATCTCCCCTCCATACCAGGCAACATCCTGGTAAACCTCCTCTGCACCCTCTCCAAAGCCTCCACATCCTTCCTGTAATGTGGGGACCAGAACTGCACACAGTACTCCAAGTGCGGCCGCACCAGAGTTGTGTACAGTTGCAACATAACGCTACGACTCCTAAATTCAATCCCCCTACCAATAAACGCCAAGACACCATATGCCTTCTTAACAACCTTATCTACTTGATTCCCAACTTTCAGGGATCTATGCACACATACACCTAGATCCCTCTGCTCCTCCACACTATTCAAAGTCCTCCCGTTAGCCCTATACTCAACACATCTGTTATTCCTACCAAAGTGAATTACCTCACACTTCTCCGCATTAAACTCCATCCGCCACCTCTCGGCCCAACTTTGCAACCTGTCTAAGTCTTCCTGCAAACTACGACACCCTTCCTCACTGTCTACCACACCACCGACTTTGGTGTCATCAGCAAATTTGCTAATCCACCCAACTATACCCTCATCCAGATCATTAATAAATATTACAAACAGCAGTGGCCCCAAAACAGATCCCTGAGGTACACCACTTGTAACCGCACTCCATGATGAATATTTACTATCAACCACCACCCTCTGTTTCCTATCCGCTAGCCAATTCCTGATCCAATTTCCTAGATCACCCCCAATCCCATACATCTGCATTTTCTGCAGAAGCCTACCATGGTGAACCTTATCAAACGCCTTACTAAAATCCATATATACCACGTCCACTGCCTTGCCCCCATCCACCTCCTTGGTCACTTTCTCAAAAAACTCAATAAGGTTAGTAAGGCACGACCTACCTGCCACAAAACCATGCTGACTATCACCTATCAATTCATTACTCTCCAAATAACTATAAATCCTATCCCTTATAATTTTTTCCAACATCTTGCCGACAACAGAAGTGAGACTCACCGGTCTATAATTCCCGGGGAAGTCTCTGTTCCCCTTCTTAAACAATGGGACAACATTCGCTAACCTCCAATCTTCTGGTACTATACCAGAGGCCAACGACGACCTGAAGATCAGAGCCAGAGGCTCTGCAATCACTTCTCTTGCCTCCCAGAGAATCCTTGGATAAATCCCATCCGGACCAGGGGATTTATCTATTTTCAGACCCTCCAGAATATCCTGCACATCCTCCTTATCAACTGTAATACTGTCTATTCTACTCCCTTGCAACCCAGTGTCCTCCTCAGCTATATTCATGTCCCCTTGCGTGAACACCGAAGAGAAATATTGGTTCAATGCTTCACCAATCTCCTCCGGTTCCACACATAACTTCCCTGTTGATGAGAAAGTCATAGGGTAGGATTCTCAGCGCAATCTGCCCTGTGTTTGGCTGTGCTGGAGGCAGCTTGCCATTGGCTGGCAGCAGGATCTGCTGGCCCTGCTGTTGTCAATGGGGTTTCACGTTGAATGCACTCCTCACTGCTGGGAAACCAGTGGCAGGGGTGCATCATTGTTGAAACCGGAGCATCTTGCCGGCACGAGAGGCCAGAACATTCTGTGAGAAGTCTCACAACACCAAGTTAAAGTCCAACAGGTTTATTTGGTAGCAGAAAATTCTGGCCATAGATGTTTTGCGTGGCATCTGTCACCTGGTTTCAGAGTCAGGGGTACCTGAACACAGGTCACTTGTTGATTTACATGTACTTACTCTGAACTTTGGGGCTTGGTTTGCTCATTTGGCTAAACAGCTGGTTTGTAATTATAATAGATCCAGGAGTCGGCTGCGAAGGAACGCTGCTTTTACTTCTCAAAATGAAAATAAACAATAACCACAAGCCTGTGGTGAACACAACAGGTCCCAACCGGGACTAAATGGTTAATGGACCTTCTCAGGGTCTTGCTTTATACAGGGTTCAGTATACAACTCTATCTGGTTGACTAATTACCAATCCCCAGGGAACTTGTATTCAACAAGCCCAACTGGGAGATCAATTAGTGCTTCCTCATGCAGATTATGGGGGTTATTACAGTGATGCAGAGTGATGCGAACACAGCGGGTTCCCGTACTGACTGAGGTTGATCATGAAGGTCCCGTCTTCTCAATCCTGCCCCTCACCGAGGTGTGGTGATCCACAGGTTAAATCACCACCAGTCAGCTCTCCCCTTCAAAGGGGACTATAGCGACTAAAATCTTTTTTTACTGTGAACATTAGCATACAAGACAGTGTCACGGATAGGAGGAGGATCAATGTAAGCTACACCAATTTCCAACTTTACTCATCTGTAAACGGAAAGGAGATTTTTAATTCTGATTTTTCCACTTTATAAACGATGGTGTATTTTCCCCAACCCTTAAATTTGGAAATGTTCCAGTCCTCCATTCATAACTTGCGCAGCAAACTCGAGGTAAAATAAAAGGATGATTTGTTTTAACACAAACACACAAGACGGGCTGTACTACGACCATTCCTTTTACAGAATCATCAAATCCCTACAGTGCAGAAGGAGGCCATTTGGCCCATCGAACCTGCACCGACATCAACCTGAGCCGGTACCTATCACCCTAACCTATCCCTGTAACCCCACATACTTACCCTGCTAATCCCTCTGACATTAAGAGGCAATGTAGCTTGGCCAATCAACCTATCCCACACATCTTTGGACTGTGGGAGGAAACCAGAGCACCCGGAGGAAACCCACGCAGACACAGGGAGAATGGGATGGCAGGTCTGTCATATGAGGAGAAGCTAAGTCGGTTAGGATTATATTCACTGGAGTTTAGAAAAGTGAGAGGGGATCTCATAGAAACTTATAAAATTATAACAGGGTTAGACAGGGTAGATTCAGAAAGAATGTTCCCAATGGTGGGGGAGTCCAGAACTAGGGGTCATAGTTTGAGGATAAGGGGTAAACCATTTAGGACTGAGGTGAAGAGAAATTTCTTCTCCCAGAGGGTGGCGAATGTGTGGAATTCACTACCACTGAATGTAGTTGAGGTCAAAACGTTGTGTGATTTCAAGAAGAAATTAGATATAGCTCTCGGAGCTAAAGGGATCAAGGGATATGGGGGGAAGGGGGGATCAGGATATTGTATTCGATGATCAGCCAAGATCAAAATGAATGGCGGAGCAGGCTCGAAGGGCCGAATGGCCTCCTCCTGCTTCTAGTTTCTTTGTTTCTATGTGCAAATTCCACACAGTCACCTGAGGTCGAAATTGAACCCGGGTCCCTGGCGTTGTGAGGCAGCAGTGCCACCATGCCACCCATACTCACACAAAATTGGGAGATAAAGAAAAAGGAAGAGTGTGTGTCCAGAGTCAAGAATCAGAAATCAACTGGAATGTTCTTTCCTGGGGGAGGTTGACTGATTGTAAAATGCTCCATTTTCCAGAGTTAGACTTCCACGGCAGGAGGAGGCAAATAAAGTGAGTTGGTCTGGAGGCACGAGTTCCAGGGTTCCAGCAGTTGACAGATTTGATGATCAGGGATTATGGGAAAAAGGCAGGAGAATGGGGATGAGAAAAATATCAGCCATGATTGAATGGCGGAGCAGACTCGATGGGCCGAGTGGCCTAATTCTGCTCCTGTATCTTATGGTCTTATGAGGGTCTGAGTTCTTTCTGCTGCCATCAGCTTGATGACAGACAGCAGAGGCTGTTACCTGGAGTTCTGTTCATATTGGAGGTTAAAACAGTAACTACCGGAACTCAGTTCCAACAGACAATATCACAGCTCAGCTTGTGTCATGTGACATACCGCCTCAATGTTGGACACGGGATGTCTGGAATCTTGAGGTTTAATTGGAATCAGGTTTCCTCTTGTTTTTGGAGACACTGGTGTCGGGTTAACTAACTGACGCTCTCGATATTGAAACCGTTGTGTTCGGATTGCTAATGCTTCAGCCATTCGCAACATTGCGGGAGTTTGAGACCTGAGAAGGTTTTCCTTTGTTTGAAGTTAGCTGGAACACTCATCGTCCCTGTGGCCATTGTTACTGTGAAACTGCTACAAGACATCAGGTGAACAGCAATCTCCCAATTTTAACAGCACAGGAAAGAAATCAAATTTATAGAGTAATCCAGCCGATGAATATATATATTTTCTTCTTTCATGTCTCGTTCATAGAATCCTACAGTACAGAAAGAGGCCATTCGGCCCATCGAGTCTGCACCGACCACAATCCCACCCAGGCCCTTCCCCCATATCCCTACATATTTTACCCACTAATCCCTCTAATCTACGCATCCCAGGACACGAAGGGGCAATTTTAGCACTGCCAATCAACCTGACCCGCACATCTTTGGACTGTTCGTGACAGTCGATTTTGTAATTTGTGTTATCCTAATGAATCTGTATATATCTGTATCCCCAGCCCAATGCCGGCACCTCCACATCATATCTATAAAAGTATAGTTTCCCCACTACAATGTCAGGCTCGAATTCCTGTTTTCTCTCTACCCTCCAATCTGTAAGAAGTCTCACAACACCAGGTTAAAGTCCAAGAGGTTTATTTGGAATCACGAGCTTTCGGAGCGCTGTTCCAGAAGGATCACCTGATGAAGGGGCAGCGCTCCGAAAGCTCGCGATTCCAAATAAACCTGTTGGACTTTAACCTGGTGTTGTGAGACTTCTTACTCCGCAGCCTGTAACCTGGGATGGTCAGAATAGGGTCTCCTGGGTGTTTGCCAGTTATTTATTTCTCAAGGTTAAAACCAGGAGACCAGGTTATGGCCCAAGAGGAGAAAAGCAACCCGAAAGTCGAGGGTCCTTACCCAATCATTAACAAATTGAATCCCCGGGCAGAATTTTCCCGTCTCGCTCGCCACAAGAATTGTAGCGGGCGGGACAGAAAATTCGGCAGACCATGCCAAGCTCCTTTGATCTCGGGCGGGAATTCCAGCCTTGGGACGAGCGCAGCCGTAAAATCCCATCCTGCAACTTTATAAAATGTACTGTCAAGCGTCCAAGTGGAAAACTGCTGACTGGTGAGTCCATGTTAGTCAGCTGAAACCACATACATGCCCTCTACCTAAGAGGCGAATCATAGAAACCCTACAGTACAGAAGGAGACCATTCGGCCCATCGAGTCTGCACTGACCACAATCCCACCCAGGCCCTATTCCCGTAACCCTACATATTTACCCTGCTAATTCCCCTGACACTAATTTAGCACGGCCAATCAACCTAACATGTAAATAAGATTGAAAGAGTGCAGAGAAGGTTCACAAGGATGTTGCCGGGACTTGAGAAGCTGAGTTACAGAGAGAGATTGAATAGGTTGGGACTTTATTCCCTGGAGCGTAGAAGATTGAGGGGAGATTTGATAGAGGTGTATAAGATTTTGATGGGTATAGATAGAGTGAATGCAAGCAGGCTTTTTCCGCTGAGGCTAGGGGAGAAAAAAACCAGAGGGCATGGGTTAAGGGTGAAAGGAGAAAAGTTTAAAGGGAATATTAGGGGGGGCTTCTTCACGCAGAGAGTGGTGGGAGTGTGGAATGAGCTGCCGGATAAAGTGGTAAATGCGGGGTCACTTTTAACATTTAAGAAAAACTTGGACGGGTTCATGGATGAGAGGGGTGTGGAGGGATATGGTCCAAGTGCAGGTCAGTGGGACTAGGCATAAAATGGTTCGGCACAGACAAGAAGGGCCAAAAGGCCTGTTTCTGAGCTGTAATTTTCTATGGTTCTATGGTTCTAACCTGCACATCTTTGGACTGTGGGAGAAAACTGGAGCACCCGGAGGAAACCCGACACGGGGAGAATGTGCAGACTCCACACAGACAGTGACCCAAGCCAGGAATCGAACCCGGGTCCCTGGCGCTGTGAGGCAGCAGTGCTAACCACTCTGCCACCGTGCCGCCCCAAATCGACAGATTAAAAGTTATCGTGCTGGATAATGCTGATGAACGGTGGTCACATTGTGAACCAATGGCCATTATTGGCAGGACGCTCTGGCCATCCAAACACCAGCATGTTTGTGTACAGTCAGGTGGACCATACAGCCCTCGAACCCTCTCCCTCACTCCAGTTATCGTCACACTGGCCAACACAGAACTGGAGGCAGAGGCAGAAGAAGCAGCAAACAGACTGATAAGTAACCAGATACTGTGTTTGATCACTTCCCAGGAATGATGAGAATGTATGCATGTGATAATCGAATGGAGCCTGTTCCATACGCGCTCAGCAGTATTTAAGGGCTGGTGCTGGAGTGAATCTCAAGATGAACAGTATAAATATAATCTGGCCAGTGGTGAAAGGGTGAGAGGAATCAAGGAAGCACCAAGCCGATGGGGGAGTAGCTGCTGGGAAGTAGCAGACCTTGTTTCCATGGAGGAGCTATGGAATGGGAATTGAACTATTGGTGGCGTGTGTGGAGGAAGGGTCTGGGGTTTGGGTACAATGCATTTGTAACGGTAATGGAACAGCACTGGGAATCCAGTGACAGTGTTTGTCTCTCCTGAAGAGGATATTGGGGTGCCCCATAAAGGGAAAACATCAGGGCAATCTGATGGAAAGAATGGCCTGGTACTCTTTCAAATGTTAAACAGGTTTTTGATTTGATTTGATTTGATTTATTATTGTCACAAGTATTAACATACAGTGAAAAGTATTGTTTCTTGCGCGCTATACAGACAAAGCATACCGTTCATAGAGAAGGAAATGAGAGAGTGCAGAATGTAGTGTTACAGTCATAGCTAGGGTGTAGATAAAGATCAACTTAATGCAAGGTAGGTCCATTCAAAAGTCTGACGGCAGCCGGGAAGAAGCTGTTCTTGAGTCGGTTGGAGCGTGACCTCAGACTTTTGTATCTTTTTCCCGAAGGAAGAAGGTGGAAGAGAGAATGCCCGGGGTGAGTGGGGTCCTTAATTATGCTGGCTGCTTTGCTGAGGCAGCGGGTCCCAGTTCTGTAATAGACACAGTGGAAATGTCTGCTGTGAACAGATTGACAACAGTGCCTTTGTCATCCCTCATGCGAGGTTAGAGGCATCAGGACACCAAGAAAAACACTGCCAGCAGTCCGGTCCCCTTTTTGCTACGTTACTCCCTAATCCACCAACAAATACAAAGAACAAAGAAAAGTACAGCACAGGAACGGGCCCTTCGGCTCTCTAAGCCTGCGCTGATCATGGTGCTCTAATTGAAAAAAAAACCTTCTGCCCCTTACTTGATCCATATCCCATCTTTGGAGGGATTTAAGAACATAAGAACATAAGAAATAGGAGCAGGAGTAGGCCATCTAGCCCCTCGAGCCTGCCCCGCCATTCAATAAGATCATGGCTGATCTGACGTGGATCAGTACCACTTACCTGCCTGATCCCCATAACCCTTAATTCCCTTACCGATCAGGAATCCATCCATCCGCGCTTTAAACATATTCAGCGAGGTAGCCTCCACCACCTCAGTGGGCAGAGAATTCCAGAGATTCACCACCCTCTGGGAGAAGAAGTTCCTCCTCAACTCTGTCTTAAACTGACCCCCCTTTATTTTGAGGCTGTGTCCTCTAGTTTTAACTTCCTCACTAAGTGGAAAGAATCTCTCCGCCTCCACCCTATCCAGTCCTATGGACTGAGTACGGGCAGAAGGTTTTTTTTAGAGTTAGAAGTGATGGAATCAGGTGCTTTGGTATATAACAATGTTGTTCCTGTTACTTTAAATCTAATCTTATTGCACCTGTATGATGGATTGTGCCATAACTACCTGGTAAGAAGTCTCACAACACCAGGTTAAAGTCCAGCAGGTTTAATTGGAATCACGAGCTTTCGGAGTGTTGCCCCTTCATCAGGGTGAGTGCCTCACCCGAAGTAGGAGCAGCGCCCCGAAAGCTCGTGATTCCAAATACACCTGTTGGACTTTAACCTGGTGTTGTGAGACTTCTCACTGTGCCCCACCCCAGTCCAACACCGGCGTCTCCACATCATAGCTACCTTGATTTGTTTCTCCTCATGTTAAATTAAGTAAAAGGAAAGATGAAGGGGAGGAACCACAGGAGAAATTTGGAGGAACTCTTGCATGCTTGCAGGGCTGAAGGCCCAACACAAAGGAGGTTTAGCTGGATGGATGGAAATAGGAGTCACTGCCGGTGTGGCTGCCTGAATTGGGGAATCTATGTGGGAACATGATGAAATCATGCAGAGGCAACTGAAGGGGATTTTAACCACATTAATTGACCAAAGTGGGGATCTAATCCATGTAGGTAAAATGTTGTTATCCACCCAGGAGATAGTACGAGTCAATGAGATTATTGGGGAAAGCAATTAAGAATACGGAGAGCAGAATGTCTCCAAAGCAATCTTTGTGCTGACCCTATTACAACAGGGATTGTAGAATCATATAATCCCTACAATGCAGAAGGAGGCCATTCGGCCCATTGAGCCTGCACTGACCACAATCCCACCCGGGACATATCCCTGTAACTCCACGCATTAACCCGCTAGTCCCCCTGACACTAAGGGGTAATTTTAACCTGGCCAATCAACCTAACCCGCACATCTTTGGACTGTGGGAGGAAACCGGGGCACCCGGAGGAAACCCACGCAGACACGGGGAGAATGTGCAAACTCCACACAGACAGTGACCCGAGGCCAGAATTGAACCCGGGTCCCTGGCGCTGTGAGGCAGCAGCGCTAACCACTGTGCCACCGTGCCAGCCATTGTCTGAACTTAAATCTAATTGTATTCCTGCCTTTGTCAAGAATCTCACTTGGCCACCTGGCTAGGAACCAATAAGGCAAATGAAAAATTTGAATGCACCAGATGCCACAGCCTGGCTTTTCTCAACCCTCAGGCTGACGCTCAAGGCAGTAAGGCCCTGGTCCCAGTAATATTGGCAGCCCCGATCATTGCAAGCTCTACAGCCCCTCTTGTGGGATTGTATAAAGTGGAATCCATTGGAGTCCTAATTCACAGACCACAATCAGTAAGGATAGGCAACAATACCTCCTCCACAATTATCCTCAACACCGGTGCCCCACAAGGCTGTGTTCTCAGCCCCCTACTATACTCCTTATACACCTATGAAGTTAGAAATAGGAAAGGAGCGGTCACGTTGCTAGGAGTTTACTATAGGCCCCCAAATAGTAATAGAGATATGGAGGAAGAAATTGCTAAGCAGATTATGGATATGTGTGGGGGTCACAGGGTAGTTGTCATGGGGGACTTTAACTTTCCAAATATTGATTGGAACCTTTGTAGGTCAAATAGTTCGGATGGGGCAGTTTTTGTGCAGTGTGTGCAGGAGGGTTTCCTGACACAATATGTGGATAGGCCGACAAGAGGTGAGGCCACATTGGATTTGGTACTGGGGAATGAACCGGGCCAAGTGTTGGATTTGGTTGTGGGAGAGCACTTTGGAGATAGTGACCACAATTCGGTGTCTTTTGTTATTGCAATGGAGAGGGATAGGGCCGTACGGCAGGGCAAGGTTTACAATTGGGGGAGAGGTAATTATGATGCGATTAGGCAAGAATTAGGGGGCATAAGATGGGAACAGAAACTGTCAGGGAAAGGCACTAATGAAAAGTGGAACTTTTTCAAGGAGCAAATACTGTGTCTTTGATAGGTATGTCCCTGTCAGGCAGGGAGGAAATGGCCGAGTGAGGGAACCATGGTTCACAAAAGAGGTGGAATGTCTTGTGAAAAGGAAGAGGGAAGCTTATGTAGGGATGAGGAAACAAGGTTCAGATGGCTCGATTGAGGGTTACAAGTTAGCAAGGAATGAGCTGAAAAAAGGGGCTTAGGAGAGCTAGGAGGGGACATGAGAAGTCCTTGGCGGGTCGGATCAAGGAAAACCCCAAGGCTTTTTACTCTTATGTGAGGAATAAAAGAATGACCAGGGTGAGGTTAGGGCCGGTCAAGGACAGTAGTGGGAACTTGTGTATGGAGTCAGTAGAGATAGGCGAGGTGATGGATGAATACTTTTCTTCAGTGTTCACCAAGGAGAGGGGCCATGTTTTTGAGGAAGAGAAGGTGTTACAGGCTAATAGGCTGGAGGGAATAGATGTTCGGAGGGAGGATGTACTGGCAGTTTTGAATAAACTGAAGGTCGATAAGTCCCCTGGGCCTGATGAAATATATCCTAGGATTCTTTGGGAGGCAAGGGATGAGATTGCAGAGCCTTTGGCTTTGAACTTTGGGTCCTCACTGTCCACGGGGATGGTGCCAGAGGACTGGAGATTGGTGAATGTTGTTCCTCTGTTTAAGAAAGGGAATAGAAATGACCCTGGTAATTATAGACCGGTTAGTCTTACTTCGGTGGTTGGTAAATTGATGGAAAAGGTCCTTAGAGATGGGATTTACGACCATTTAGAAAGATGCGGATTAATCCAGGATAGTCAGCACGGATTCGTGAAGGGCAAGTCGTGCCTCACAAATTTGATAGAATTTTTTGAGGAGGTAACTAAGTGTGTTGATGAAGGTAGGGCAGTTGATGTCATCTACATGGATTTTAGTAAGGCGTTTGATAAGGTCCCCCATGGTCGGCTTATGATGAAAGTGAGGAGGTGAGGGATAGAGGGAAAGTTGGCTCATTGGATAGGTAACTGGCTGTCTGATCGAAGACAGAGGGTGGTGGTGGATGGAAAATTTTCGGATTGGAGGCAGGTTGCTAGCGGAGTGCCGCAGGGATAAGTGCTTGGTCCTCTGCTCTTTGTGATTTTTATTAATGACTTAGAGGAGGGGGCTGAAGGGTGGATCAGTAAATTTGCTGATGAGACCAAGATTGGTGGAGTAGTGGATGAGGTGGAGGGCTGTTGTAGGCTGCAAAGAGACATAGATAGGATGCAAAGCTGGGCTGAAAAATGGCAAATGGAGTTTAACCCTGATAAATGTGAGGTGATTCATTTTGGTAGGACTAATTTAAATGTGGATTACAGGGTCAAAGGTAGGGTTCTGAAGACTGTGGAGGAACAGAGAGATCTTGGGGTCCATATCCACAGATCTCTAAAGGTTGCCACTCAAGTGGATAGAGCTGTGAAGAAGGCCTATAGTGTGTTAGCTTTTATTAACAGGGGGTTGGAGTTTAAGAGCCGTGGGGTTATGCTGCAACTGTACAGGACCTTGGTGAGACCACATTTGGAATATTGTGTGCAGTTCTGGTCACCTCACTATAGGAAGGATGTGGAAGCGCTGGAAAGAGTGCAGAGGAGATTTACCAGGATGCTGCCTGATTTGGAGGGTAGGTCTTATGAGGAAAGGTTGAGGGAGCTAGGGCTGTTCTCTCTGGAGCGGAGGAGGCTGAGGGGAGACTTAATAGAGGTTTATAAAATGATGAAGGGGATAGATAGAGTGAACGTTCAAAGACTATTTTCTCGGGTGGATGGAGCTATTACAAGGGGGCATAACTATAGGGTTCATGGTGGGAGATATAGGAAGGATATCAGAGGTAGGTTCTTTACGCAGAGAGTGGTTGGGGTGTGGAATGGACTGCCTGCAGTGATAGTGGAGTCAGACACTTTAGGAACATTTAAGCGGTTATTGGATAAGCACATGGATCACACCAGGATGATAGGGAGTGGGATAGCTTGATCTTGGTTTCAGATAAAGCTCGGCACAGCATCGTGGGCCGAAGGGCCTGTACTGTGCTGTACTGTTCTATGTTCTATGTTCTATGAGTCTGCACCAACCACAATCCCACCCAGGCCCTATCCCCACAACCCCATGCATTTGCCCCAGCTTTTGTCCCCCTGATACGAAGGGGCAATTTAGCATGGCTTCTGCACCTAACCCGCACATCTTTGGGCTATGGGAGGTAGCTGGAGGAAACCCTCACAGACACGGGGAGAACGTGCGGACTTCACACAGTCACCCAAGTCGGGAACTGGACCCGGGTCCCTGGTGCTGTGAGGCAGCAGTGCTAACCACTGTTGCTACCCTGCTGAGACTTTCTAGCATTTTCTGTTTTTGTTGTTCCCTTATTTGCCTGACTGACAGTCAGACCTCCTGTTTCGAACCAGATTAATAAAATGAGAATAAGACAGGTCGCAATTGGGAAAGGGTATGTGTGTGTGTGTGTGTGTGTGTGTGTGTGAGGGAGTGTTTGCCGGGTTTCAGTGAGAGGAGTCACCCAGCAGAGGGAGCTTTCCTCTCTTATATCGTGCCCAGGGCATGAGGCAGGTGCTGTCTGAGAGGCCTCCACACTGGCAGCTTCAGGGGGACACAGCTTTGGCTTCTTACAACAACTCAATGGTTTCATGATTATTATCACTGAGGCAACTCATGAGGCAAGAGCCCAGATTTTTTTGCCCCGGAGCAGGGATACAGAAGAGGGAGAATTCCTGGTTCCCCAAAGTCAACCTTTATAAATAGCTTCCTGGAGGTTAGAGTTTTGGTTTGGTGGGTTTAGGATAGGGGCGGGCGACCCAGGAAGAAGTGAGGAGGATGTGGGGTGCAGAGGCAGACTGGGACGAAGGCCTGTCTCGGGACTCCAATACTGTGTCCAAAAATAAAATAGTAAGTCCTAAAACATAAAGCATCCCTCAGCATTCACCCCTCACACTTCCAATATCCCATCCAAGTCAACTCATGCCACCTCATGCCTTGTACCATGCCCATGGACCACCTTCCCCTCCACGCTAACCTATGCTCCCCTACCAACCCCCCTGGCCCTTCATACTCTCTATGCCAACCCGTGTCGCTCGACCCACTCCCATGACCCTTTATAACCTCTGTGTCAATCTATTGCCAACCTTGCCCCCCTCACCCACCAATCTTTGCCCTTACACCTACCATACCAACCCACCTCGTATCTACCATAGGCAGACTTCAGGATCCATGCAGAGAATAGATAAAGTTCCAAGTGTCTGTTGCATACTTCATCCTATTGAAAAATCATAGTATGGATCGCCTGCACTTGGTTGAGGTCATTGGGTTGCGCTGAGGCTTCATATGTTTCATATGAAGCAATTTTTTAAAAGCGGCATCTCGGCCTTTTGGCTAAGATGCAAATGAGCTCAAGTCTTGGAGAAGGATCCTCCCCCTTCTCCAATCAGCTTGACTCATGTAGATCAGGCCCAGGACAGGGTGGTTTTGGTCTCCCGTCCTGTCTTGTCGGCCTGGATCTGAAATGTCTCAACTTGTTGAGACTCTGAATTGGATTTGATTTGATTGAATTGGAAAAGTATATAAAAAAATCATTCTCATTCATAAAACCCATTTCCTACATTTATATTCCTTCAATTACATAAAGTCTTACAACAGCAAAGGGTACCTAACCTCCACGAAAGGTGACCTGGGACCAGGCTCAAAAAGGTACCTTGTTTCGTCAAACGTGGCTATCCCAAAGAACCCACCAAGCTCAGGCCACCTGGTCTAATCTGCACACGCCATGTTTCATGACCCTGGTCCACCAAAATCCCTCTCCAGTGGCGGCAGCTGGAGATTTCAATGGCCAGCTGCTCCTGGGAACCACGTCTATGTGAAATGCAACTGGCCTTCAATCCCGCCCCTGAGGAAATAGGAAGTGCCGCGTTTGGGAGGGTGGGATTTTTGATTTTCATTGTGGTGGAAACCTGGGGCTAGGTTTTTCATTTCAGATTGATTTAATTAAATAAATTTAAATTTCCTAGCTGCTGCTAGAGGCGACAGCACAGGACTACGTGCCAAACAGCATTAGCAGCAAGCAATTAACAGAGCTAAGCAGTCTCACAATGAATGGATCAGATCTAAGCTCTGCAGTCATAGAGTCATAGAGGTTTACAGCATGGAAACAGGCCCTTCGGCCCAACTTGTCCATGCCGCCCTTTTTTTTTAAAACCCCTAAGCTAATCCCAATTGCCCACATTTGGCCCATATCCCTCTATACCCATCATACCCATGTAACTATCTAAATGCTTTTTAAAAGATAAAATTGTACCCGTCTCTACTACTACCTCTGGCAGCTTGTTCCAGACACTCACCACCCTCTGTGTGAAATAATTGCCCCTCTGGACCCTTTTGTATCTCTCCCATCTCATCTTAAACCTATGCCCTCTAGTTTTAGATTCACCTAAACCTTTGGGAAAAGATATTGACTATCTACCTTGTCTATGCCCCTCATTATTTTATAGACCTCTATAAGGTCACCCCTCAGCCTCCTACGCTCCAGAGAAAAAAGTCCCAGTCTATTCAGCCTCTCCTTATAACTCAATCCAACAAGTCCTGCCACATCCAGCCGTGAATGGTGGTGGACAATTAAACAATTCACTGGAGGAGGAGTCTCCACAAATCTCCCCATCCTCAATGATGGAGGAGCCCAGCACATCAGTGCAAAAGATAAGGCTGAAGCATTCGCAGCAATCTTCAGCCAGAAGTGCCGAATGGATGATCCATCTCTGCCTCCTCCAGTGGTCCCCAGCATCTCAGACACAAGTCTCCAGCCAATTCGATTCACTCCACATGATATCAAGAAATGGCTGAAGGCACTGATACTGCAAAGGCCCTGATAACATACCGGCAATAGCACTGAAGATTTGGGCTCCAGAATTTGCCGCTCCCCTAGCCAAGCTCTTCCAGTACAGTTGCAACACTGGCATCTACCCGACAATGTGGAAAATTGTCCAGGTTCGTCCTGTACACAGAAAGCAGGACAAATCCAAACCAGCCAATTACTGCCCAATCAGTCTACTCTCAATCATCAGTAAAGTCATTGACAGTGCTATCAAGCAGCACCTGCTCAGCAATAACCAGTGTCGCCCAGTTTGGGTTTTGCCAGGGTCACGCAGCTCCTGCCCTCATTACAGCCTTAGTTTAAACATGGATAAAAGGGCTGAATTCCAGAGGTGAGGTGAGAGTGACAGCCCTTGACATCAAGGCCGCATTTGTTTGAAGTTTATTTATTAGTGTCACAGGTCGGCTTACATTAACACTGCAATGAAGCTACTGTGAAAATCCCCTATTTTCATACCGAGTATGGTGACATCAGGGAGCCCAAGCAAAACCGGAGTCAATTAGACTCGGGGGGAATCAGCTTTGGAGTCATACCTGGTACATAGGAAGCTGGTTGTGGTGGTTGGAGATCAATCATCTCAGCTCCAGGACATCTCTGCAGGAGTCCCGCAGGGTGGTGTCCTAGACCCAACAATCTTCAGCTGCTTCATCAATGACCTTCCTCCCATCAGAAGGTCGAAGTGGGGATGTTTGCCGATGATTGCACAATGTTCAGCACCATTCGCGACTCCTCAGATACTGAAGCAGTCCGTGTCTAAATGCAGCGAGATCTGGACAATATCCAGGTTTGGGCTGACAAGTGGTGAGTAACATTCACCCCACACAAGTGCCAGGCAATGACCATAGAAACATAGAGAAACTACAGCACAAACAGGCCCTTCGGCCCACAAGTTGTGCCGAACACATCCCTACCTTCTAGACCTACCTATAACCCTCCATCCTATTAAGCTCCATGTACTCATCCAGGAGTCTCTTAAAAGACCCTATTGAGTTCGCCTCCACCACCACTGACGGCAGCCGATTCCACTCGCCCACCACCCTCTGTGTGAAAAACTTACCCCTAACATTTCCCCTGTACCTACCCCCTCGCACCTTAAACCTGTGTCCTCTCGTAGCAGCCATTTCCACCCTGGGAAAAAGCCTCTGAGAGTCCACCCGATCGATGCCTCTCAACATCTTATACACCTCTATTAGGTCTCCTCTCATCCTACGTCTCTCCAAGGAGAAAAGACCGAGCTCCCTCAGCCTATCCTCATAAGGCATGCCACTCAATCCAGGCAACATCCTTGTAAATCTCCTCTGCACCCTTTCAATCTTTTCCACATCCTTCCTATAGTGAGGCGACCAGAACTGAGCACAGTACTCCAAGTGGGGTCTGACGAGGGTCTTATAGCTGCATCATTATCCCCGGACTCCTAAACTCAATCCCTCGATTGATAAAGGCCAGCACACCATACGCCTTCTTAACCACCATCTCCAACAAGAGAGAATCTCATCTCACTGGTTGAAATTCAATAGCATTACCATTGCTGAATCCCCACAATCAACATCCTGGGGGTTACCATTGACCAGAAAGTGAACTGGACCCAACCATATAAATACTGTGGCTACCAGAGCAGGTCAGAGGCTGGGAATTCTGTGGAAAATAATTCACTTCCTGACTCCCCAAAGCCTATCGACCATCTACAAGACACGTGTCAGGAGTGTGATGGAATATGCTCCACTTGCCTGGATGGGTGCAGCTCCAACAACACTTAAGAAGCTCAACACCACCCAGGACAAAGCAGCCCCGCTTAATTGGCACCCCATCAACAAACATTCACTCCCTCCACCACCGATAAACTGTCACAGCCGTGTGTGTCATCTACAAGATGAACTGAAGGAACTCACCAAGGCTCCTGAGACAGTACCTTCCAAACCTTGGGCGGCTGTAATGAGACAGCAATGAGACAGTACCTTCCAAACCTTGGGCGGCACAGTAGCACAGTGGTTAGCACTGCTGCTTCACAGCTCCAGGGACCTGGGTTCGATTCCCGGCTTGGGTCACTGTCTGTGTGGAGTTTGCACATTCTCCTCGTGTCTGCGTGGGTTTCTTCCGGGTGCTCCGGTTTCCTCCCACAGTCCAAAGATGTGCGGGTTAGGTTGATTGGCCAGGTTAAAAATTGCCCCTTAGAGTCCTGGGATGCGTAGGTTAGTGGGTAAATATGTGGGGGTAGGGCCTGGGTGGGATTGTGGTCGGTGCAGACTCGATGGGCCGAATGGCCTCCTTCTGCACTGTAGGGTTTCTATGATTTCTATGAACCCACAACCACTACCATCTAGAACAAAGAACAAAGAACAAAGAACAGTACAGCACAGGAAACAGGCCCTTCGGCCCTCCAAGCCTGTGCCGCTCCTTGGTCCAACTAGACCAATCGTTTGTATCCCTCCATTCCCAGGCTGCTCATGTGACTATCCAGGTAAGTCTTAAACGATGTCAGCGTACCTGCCTCCACCACCCTACTTGGCAGCGCATTCCAGGCCCCCACCACCCTCTGTGTAAAAAACGTCCCTCTGATGTCTGAGTTATACTTCGCCCCTCTCAGCTTGAGCCCGTGACCCCTCGTGATCGTCACCTCCGACCTGGGAAAAAGCTTCCCACTGTTCACCCTATCTATACCCTTCATAATCTTGTATACCTCTATTAGATCTCCCCTCATTCTCCGTCTTTCCAAGGAGAACAACCCCAGTCTACCCAATCTCTCCTCATAGCTAAGACCCTCCATACCAGGCAACATCCTGGTAAACCTTCTCTGCACTCTCTCCAATGCCTCCACGTCCTTCTGGTAGTGCGGCGACCAGAACTGGACGCAGTACTCCAAATGCGGCCTAACCAGCGTTCTATACAGCTGCATCATCAGACTCCAGCTTTTATACTCTATACCCCGTCCTATAAAGGCAAGCATACCATATGCCTTCTTCACCACCTTCTCCACCTGTGTTGCCACCTTCAAGGATTTGTGGACTTGCACACCTAGGTCCCTCTGTGTTTCTATACTCCTGATGACTCTGCCATTTATTGCATAACTCCTCCCTACATTATTTCTTCCAAAATGCATCACTTCGCATTTATCCGGATTAAATTCCATCTGCCACCTCTCCGCCCAATTTTCCAGCCTATCTATATCCTGCTGTATTGCCCGACAATGCTCTTCGCTATCCGCAATTCCAGCCATCTTTGTGTCATCCGCAAACTTGCTGATTACACCAGTTACACCTTCTTCCAAATCATTTATATATATCACAAATAGCAGAGGTCCCAGTACAGAGCCCTGCGGAACACCACTGGTCACAGACCTCCAGCCTGAAAAAGACCCTTCGACCACTACCCTCTGTCTCCTATGGCCAAGCCAGTTCTCCACCCATCGAGCCACTTCTCCTTGTATCCCATGAGCCTTAACCTTCTTAACCAACCTGCCATGTGGGACTTTGTCAAATGCCTTACTGAAATCCATATAGACGACATCCACGGCCCTTCCTTCATCAACCGTTTTTGTCACAAGAAGGACAAGAGCAGCAGATACATGGGAACATGACCACCTAGAAGTTCCCCCCCCCCCGCCAAGCTACTCACCATCCTGACATGGACTATATTTTTGTTCCTTCACTGTCGCTGGGCTTACCCACACTGTGGGTGTACCTACACCACATGGACAACAGCAGTGGATCAAGAAGGCAGCTCACCATCACCTTCTCAAGGAGCAATTAGGGATGGGTAGTAATGGTCCACAGCCCATGTATGAAAATAAAAATAATTGTGTTGGGATTTGAGTTCAGGTCTTTGGATCACTAAGAGTCTCTGGATTACTAGTCCAGTTACATAACCACCAAGACTGAAACGCGTATTGGAAAGGCATCCACTGATGAGCATTTCACATTGGGCACAGTTGAATTTAATAATTTCTCTTCGCACTCCTGGTTGATTGTGGGAGGACGAGGAATGAGCCTCTCCTACTCACTATCCAGCTGGAACATTTGTGTGCCGATAAATGTTGCAATTAACAGGATGAAACTTGGCCACAGTGTGGTTTAATGGCTACAACAATGCAATGGATAATAATAATGGGAAAACATCAGGTAAAATCCCACCCGCAGTTTGAGAAATTGAATTCAATTACAAAATAAAACTGAAAAAAGCTGGTGCCAGTACAAGTCATCAAGAAACTGAACAGATTGCCATCAAAAACCCCCACAACTGATCCACTAGTGTGAAGGGAATCTGCTACTCTGGACCTACATGTGACTCCAGTCCCAAACCAACATGGACGGCACTTAACCAACCGCTGAAGTGACCGTGAAATTGATTCAGTTATCATCAAAGAAATGGAAAATAAAGTGCCGGCCTCTTCAGCGACATTGGAAAAGGAGCTTTTAAAAAAGCCTCCCGACAGTACAGAAGGAGGCCATTCGGCCCATTGAGTCTGTATCAACCGCAATCCCACCCAGGCCTTATTCCTGCAACCCCACACGTTTACCCTGCTAATACCCCTGACACTAAGGGGCAATTTAGCATAGCTAATCAACCTAACCCGCACTTGGAGTGTGGGCGGAAACCGGAGCACCTGGAGGAAACCCACGTTGACACGGGGAGAACGTGCAGACTCCACATAGACAGTGACCTGAGTCATAGAGTCACAGAGATTTACAGCATGAAACAGGCCCTACTTGTCCATGCCGTCCTTTTTTTTAACGACTAAACTAGTCCCAATTGCCCGCATTTGGCCCATATCATTCTATACTCATGTAACTATCTAAATGCTTTTTAAAAGATAAAATTGTACCCGCCTCTACTACTACCTCTGGCAGCTTGTTCCAGACACTCACCACCCTCTGTGTGAAAAAATTGCCCCTCTGGACTCTTTTGTATCTCTCCCCTCTCACCTTAAACCTATGCCCTCTAGTATTTAGATTCCCCTACCTTTGGGAAAAGATATTGACTATCTAGCTGATTTATGCCCCTCATTATTTTATAGACCTCTATAAGATCACCTCTCAGCCTTCTACGCTCCAGTGAAAAGAGTCCCAGTCTATCCAGCCTCTCCTAATAGCTCAAACCATCAAGTCCCGGTAGCATCCTAGTAAACCTTTTCCGCACTTTTTCTGGTTTAATAATATTCTTTCTATATTAGGGTGACCAGAATTGCACACAGTATTCCAAGTGTGGTCTTACCAATGTCTTGTACAACTTCAACAAGATGTCCCAACTCCTATATTCAATGTTCCGACCAATGAAACCAAGCATGCTGAATGCCTTCTTCACCACTCTGTCCACCTGTGACTCCACTTTCAAGGAGCTATGAACATGTACCCCTAGATCTCTTTGTTCTGTAACTCTCCCCAACGCCCTACCATTAACTGAGTAAGTCCTGCCCTGGTTCAATCTACCAAAATGCATCAGCTCGCATTTATCTAAATTAAACTCCATCTGCCATTCGTCAGCCCACTGGCCCAATTGATCAAGATCCTGTTGCAATCCGAGATAACTTTCTTCACTGTCCACTATGCCACCAATCTTGGTGTCATCTGCAAACTTACTAACCATGCCTCCTAAGGCCGAGGCCGGAATTGAATCCGGGTCCCTGGCGCTGTGAGGCAGCAGTGCTAACCACTGCGCCACCGTGCCGCCCATAAGCGGATCCTTTGTACAGGAGAATCTCCCTGTACAACAGATCAGTGGACCCAAGATAGAGTAAGGCGGCCGCTATTTGCTGATGAGGCCTGGGGGGCTTGTTCCATACAGAAGCTTGTTTACCAGTCTGAATGTGGAACTGATTAACGTGACAGCTATATGATTCCAATTGGAGTTAGGTTTCACTGCAGCTGAGGTTTCAGCTCAGAGTCCCAGACTGAAGGTCAGTAGCACAGATTTCATCAGCTGCTGCGCAGAGTGTGTGCTAATTATTTTACTAACCGTCAGCATCACACGTCATGTAGAAATAAACAGCTCTTATATTTAAAAAAAATACAGATGGAATAAATCCCGCTCCTGACTCTGATATCACTGCGGGAGAATGTTGTCTTTAGTCTAGCCCTCACTATTGCTTCTATTTGCACCACACGGTCTAATTAATGAGGCCCTGAGGGGTTGGTCTGATACATGTCCCTATTGGGCTGGCTTGGCAGTACATCAGGAATGACAGAAAACTCGAGAAGCCTCCAGGAAACAAGAGGGGAAATAGCTGAGGCCTCTGCTTAATATTTTTAGTTGCTCCATAGCTGTGTACTTGAAGATGAGAGAGGTTGGCGATGAGGGTCCGACGGTTTAGGAAAGGAGTGTGGAACAAGGATGCCATGTGTGGAAATGTTGACCTGATGTGTCAGGTAATCCACATGCCTATCCCATTTTGCAACGTTACCTGGAGGACATCACACGGACCGAGAAGAAACCAGCAATTTGGCCCATCAGGGACCACACGAGCCTTCTCCCCTCGCTCTGAATCCAACCTCACCAACAGGACCCTCTATTCCTACCTCACCTGCTTATCCAGCTTCCCTTTAAATTCATCTCTGCTACCCGCAAGTTCTGCATTCTCGCCACCCTCTGGGAAAAGAGGATTCTGTTGAATTTTCCATTGGATTTATTAGTGACTGTATGACACCGAGCTTTCTTTCATTCATTCATGGGATGTGGGCATCGCCGGCTTGGCCAGCATTTATTGCCCATCCCTAATTGCCCTCAAGAAGGTGTGATTGAGCCAGCGTCCTGACAGCTGAGTAGCCATTGCAGAGGGCAGTTCAATGTCAGTCACAAAGCAGTGGATCCAGGGTCAGGGATAGGGCATTGGGTAAGGAAAGCAGATGTCATTCCCTACGGGACATTAGTGAACCGGTTAGTATTTTATGGCAGTCCAGTAGCTTCTTGGTCATTATTAGTGGCTAGCTTGTAGTTCTAGATTTATTTAATTAATTGAATTTAGATATCCTCAGCTGTCGTGGTGCGGTTTGTGCTTGTGGGTGAATTTTACAGCCCCTCCTGCCAGTGTATAGAAATTGGGCAGCCTTCCCACCCACCCCCCGACCTGTCTCCCCAATTATGGGGGGAGGTGCGGATCTTATATATTTGGGGCTGTTGTTGTTGTGTGGTTACTTTAAGAGTTAATCATGTGTATAGTTTGTGACGTCATTGGCTGCTTTGTGGGCTTTGCCTCAGTCTACATCAAGCCTTTGTAGCGATTCACTGAACCTCTGTCATTGTCTGCACCCAACCCCACGTGCTACAACTCCATGTTCTTTTGTCCTGAAAGTGCAGTACATAACAGGAGAGGTTTGAGGCATACCCCAGCACCCGCCCTGTGATCTATTGGGTCTGATTCCTCCTCTGCCAGGATAATTAGTGCAGCAGGGGAAGGTGGAAGCATGTGGGCAACTTGGCACCTCTCACTGTGTGGCCTGCCATTGGGCAGAAAGTAGAGGCATCCTCTGTGCCCATCCAAGATCCTATACCCGCCCCCGCCCAATTCCTGAAAGACCCCCCCCCCCCCCCCAGCCTCTAAAACATGACCTCTTCACCCTTCCACTCATTGGGATCTGCCAGGCAGGCCTGTCCAAGCTTCCCAGAATTGCCTGAAGTTCCAGCATCCACGATACCTCTTCTCCGGAGAGTTTCCCTGTAGTGCCGGCCGTGGCCACTACTCAATCCTGGCGCTGCTGGGCCCCTGGAGCTGCTGGCCAATCGGATTGACCAGTAGCTCTGTGGAGCAGGGCCTCCTCCCAGAGGGGGGCGGGGGGTAGGGGGGGGGGCAGCAGTCACGATTCTGAAACAATTGATGCCCCCAGGTAGGCAGCAGGGTTTCCAGTTGATGTGGTGCCAACAAATGTTTTGGTCAGGGTGACAGTAATCGCCTGTAAAACCCACCCCCACTCTCTGGATTATTAGTCTCTGAGTTATCAGCCCCGTTACGTAGCTGCTAATCTACCAATCCCTAGCTCTGGGCCTCCGCAAGGGCGATGATTTTTTTCTACATCAGCCCATCAAACCCAGTCATAATTTTGAAGACCACTTTCAGGTTAACCTTCAGTCTTGAGCCAACATTTCGAGTCTGTATGTCCCTTTGTCAGAACTAAGAGCAAAGAAAATCTCTTTGCCCTTCGCTCTGACGAAGGGTCATCCAGACTCGAAATGTTGGCTCTCTTCTCTCCCCACAGACGCCGTCGAGACTTGCTGAGATTTTCCAGCGTTTTCTGCTTTTGTTTCAGATTCCAGCATCCGCAGTATTTTGCCTTTAACCTTCAGAGAGCAAAGAGCCCATGCCAATTTCAATATTTCCTGAAAGCTGTATAAATGTTATCAATACTGCTCTAAAATATCAAGAGGCTGTTCGGGATCCACCCCCCCCATGCACTAAGAAGCAATGGATAATCAAGATCTTCCTGAAGATCTTTGAGGCTGTGACCATCCCAAGCAGATAAGAGCAGAGAAAATTCACTCTGACTTTGGGAGCTTTATGTAATGCCTCCCTAATGTGAGGCCTTCAAAGAATGTGAAGGAACTTGGATGTGAAGCTGGCTGGATTGAATAATGGTTTGACAATCGGAAGGAGAAGGTGCTGATGAATGTGAGAAACTTTGCTTGGGGAATAGGAGCGAGTGAAACTCCTCCAGCTGTGCCATGGGTTGCCTGGCGCTCTTGCTATTCACAGCCTATGGAGGTAGGGGCTAGGATTTCTGTCAGAATTGATGGTGACACCAAGCTATGCTGCCAGGTGGCCAGCACAAGAGAGATTGATAGCATTCAAAAGGACTTAGAGCAAATAAGTGGATCAACACAGGAATGACTTTGATCTGGATGGAAAAGAGGTTTGCGCAAATGGAACCTGTGCACAAAGTAATCCCATTATCACAGCAGAAGAAAAAGATTTAGGCCTGGCTACGAAGGAAAGTTAGGTAAGTTGCTCTATAATGCAGCACACACAACCGTGGTTACACCCAAGTTTCCATGATTGCCAAAATGAGTTGGAGTTTCCTGGAGTTTCCCCTGAAAGTGGTCACACATTCTTTCCCCTGCTCCCTCCACAGGTTTGCGTTTAAGGACAATGGGAATTGTATCGCCCGCTGGACAGGCTGGGTGAGGGTGGTCTCTACACAGCTTCCTGATCCTCAGCCACTGAAACACCTCAGGAAGGTATAAAGACTTTCAGACTGAACTGATTTCGGGAAATGAAATCCAGACCATGACAGGAAGGGTACAAATCTAACAGCAAATCAATGGATGAGATTAGAGGCTATAAAAATAAGAAAAGGATGAAACTATAAGTTTTCTATCTGAACGCACCAGCATTTGAAAAACAAATATGAAGCGAGAATGCACAGAGAAATGAATAAAGATGATTTACAGAGACATGGATTGGGACCTAAATATTGAAGGGTACAGGATATTTAGGTAGGATGGGAAGGGAGGAAAAGGTGGAGGGATGGCTCTGTTAATTAATGATGGTATCAGCACAATAGGGAGGATGGCCTAAATTCAGGAAACCAGGATGTGGAAATGGTTTGGGAAGAGATGGGAAATGGTAGTGGCAAGAAGTCACTTGTGGGAATCACACTCAGGCCCCCTAACAGTAACCACATGGTAGGGTGGAGCAGAAAGGAAACAAAAATGTGCGGGATTCTCCCCAAAAAAATTCTAAGTTCCCAACATGTGGGAAAATGGGTGTAAATCCCGTCAGTTTTATCAGCGTGATTTCCAGATTGAATCTCCAACACTCTGTGCATCACAGATTGCCCGAGCATGATCACTCAGGGAAGCATGGGGCGGGGCCTATTCCCACCCAGGAGCCTGCAGCACAGTGCTGAGTGGGCCACTGCGCATGCACCGATCTCCGTGCTGGCGCATGCGCAGTGGCCCCCCATTGCCGGCCTCCCTATTGCTTGCCTTCCTGATCGCTGGCCAGCCTTGCAAACACCCTGATTGCTGGCCTCCTGACCTCCCCACTTCCCGATCGCTGGCCTCCCAGACCTCCCCGCGTCAGCCCCTATGCCAACCCTGGCCAGCCCAGATCTCCCCAACAGTCCTGACCACCCCCCATCCCGATGACCAGTCCCGATGTCCCCATCCCCTCCCAACTCGCCCTGATCTCCCCCCTGACAGTCCCGATGCCCCACCCCTATAGCCAGCCCCGACCGCCCCCCCCCCCACATCAACCTTGAATGGCTTCACTCAAACTTTGAAGTTCTGTCTCCTTGTTCTATCAAATCTCCTGTTTCATTTCAGACAGCTCATTTAGATCACCCCTTAATCTTGTAAACCCAAGGGAAACCAAGCAGGCTTCACACCTTGGGGTCCGGGTCCATAGGACTCTTAAATCGGCCTCGCAAGTGGAGGATGCGGTCAAGAAGGCGTACGGCGTACTGGCCTTCATTAATCGAGGGATTGAGTTTAGGAGTCGGGAGATAATGCTGCAGCTTTATAGGACCCTGGTTAGACCCCACTTGGAGTACTGCGCGCAGTTCTGGTCACCTCATTACAGGAAAGATGTTGAAGCCATTGAAAGGGTGCAGAGGAGATTTACAAGGATGTTGCCTGGATTGGGGGGCATGCCTTATGAGGATAGGTTGAGGGAGCTTGGTCTCTTCTCCCTGGAGAGACGAAGGATGAGAGGTGACCTGATAGAGGTTTACAAGATGTTGAGAGGTCTGGATAGGGTGGACTCCCAGAGGCTATTTCCAAGGGCTGAAATGGTTGCTACGAGAGGACACAGGTTTAAGGTGCTGGGGGGTAGGTACAGAGGAGATGTCAGGGGTAAGTTTTTCACTCAGAGGGTGGTGGGTGAGTGGAATCGGCTGACGTCGGTGGTGGTGGAGGCAAACTCGTTGGGGTCTTTTAAGAGACTTCTGGATGAGTACATGGGATTTAATGGGATTGAGGGCTATAGATAGGCCTAGAGGTGGGGATGTGATCGGCGCAACTTGTGGGCCGAAGGGCCTGTTTGTGCTGTGGCTTTCTATGTTCTATGTTCTATGTTCACACACCCTAAATCCATAATTTAACTCTTAACTCTGGTATAATTTGTCACAGTAAGGTTCAAGGGATGGTTTTGTGGTGGTAACGTCGCTAAACTGGTAATCCAGAGACCCAGGCTATTGTTCTGGAGACCTGGGTTCAAACCCCACTCCACCAACTAGTGGAATTTGAATTCAGTTCATAAATCTGGAATATAAACCTGTCTCAGTCATGGTGATCATGACAACGAGCATCGATTGGTGTAAAAACCCATTTGCTTCAGTCATGATCTCATTGAACGATGCAGCAGACTTGATGGGCCGAATGGCCTACTTCTGCTCCTATGTTTATGGTTCACTGACATCCGGTCGCTCTCCCTGGTCTGGGCCACATGTGACTCCAGACCAGGCTGTCTGAAATGTCCTATTTCAAGGGCAACAAATGGTGGCCCTGCCACCGACACCCACATCCCATGAAAGGATAGGGGAAAAGCAATTAGCATTGAGGCTGACATAGAACATAGAACATAGAACATAGAACATAGAAAGCCACAGCACAAACAGGCCCTTCGGCCCACAAGTTGCGCCGATCACATCCCCACCTCTAGGCCTATCTATAGCCCTCAATCCCATTAAATCCCATGTACTCATCCAGAAGTCTCTTAAAAGACCCCAACGAGTTTGCCTCCACCACCACCGACGTCAGCCGATTCCACTCACCCACCACCCTCTGAGTGAAAAACTTACCCCTGACATCTCCTCTGTACCTACCCCCCAGCACCTTAAACCTGTGTCCTCTCGTAGCAACCATTTCAGCCCTTGGAAATAGCCTCTGAGAGTCGACCCTATCCAGACCTCTCAACATCTTGTAAACCTCTATCAGGTCACCTCTCATCCTTCGTCTCTCCAGGGAGAAGAGACCAAGCTCCCTCAACCTATCCTCATAAGGCATGCCCCCCAATCCAGGCAACATCCTTGTAAATCTCCTCTGCACCCTTTCAATGGCTTCAACATCTTTCCTGTAATGAGGTGACCAGAACTGCGCGCAGTACTCCAAGTGGGGTCTAATCAGGGTCCTATAAAGCTGCAGCATTATCTCCCGACTCCTAAACTCAATCCCTCGATTAATGAAGGCCAGTATGCCGTACGCCTTCTTGACCGCATCCTCCACCTGCGAGGCCGATTTAAGAGTCCTATGGACCCGGACCCCAAGGTCCTTCTGATCCTCTACACTGCTAAGAATGGTACCCTTCATATTATACTGCTGCTTCATCCCATTGGATCTGCCAAAATGGATCACCACACACTTATCCGGGTTGAAGTCCATCTGCCACTTCTCCGCCCAGTCTTGCATTCTATCTATGTCTCGCTGCAACTTCTGACATCCCTCCAAACTATCCACAACACCACCTACCTTGGTGTCGTCAGCAAACTTACCAACCCATCCCTCCACTTCCTCATCCAGGTCATTTATGAAAATGACAAACAGCAAGGGTCCCAGAACAGATCCCTGGGGCACTCCACTGGTCACTGACCTCCATGCAGAGAAAGACCCCTCCACAGCCACTCTCTGCCTTCTGCAGGCAAGCCAGTTCTGGATCCACAAGGCAACAGCCCCTTGGATCCCATGCCCTCTCACTTTCTCAAGAAGTCTTGCATGGGGGACCTTATCGAACGCCTTGCTGAAGTCCATATAGACCACATCCACCGCTCTTCCTTCGTCAATGTGTTTGGTCACATTTTCAAAGAACTCAACCAGGCTCGTAAGGCACGACCTGCCCTTGACAAAGCCGTGCTGACTACTTTTGATCATACTAAACCTCTCTAGATGATCATAAATCCTGTCTCTCAGGATCCTCTCCATCACAAGCACAAAGACTGAGGCAATTGGGAGAAGCAGATTCTGAGGAAATTAAGGTAAGCTGGGAGAAAATCTTGCAAAACAAAGGGATGTAAAATCAATGGGGAATCTTTGATAAGGTTCAGGAGAAAAGTATTGCATTAAAAGATGAAAAACCAGCAAGGAATTTGGAATGAATAAAGTTAGAGCCATAGAGTCACATAATACAGAAGAGGCCCATTGCGTCTGCATTGATAAAACTAGACTAAATCTACACTAATCCCACCTTCCAGCATTTGGCCAATAACCTTGAATGTTCTGACATTTCAAGTGCTGATCTATGTATTTTTTAAAGGTTATGAGGAGTTAATGAAAATAAGCAAAACAGCGCATTGTGATGGTACTGTGCCTTTAAGAAATGCACTTTAATCATGTTTCTCTGCAGGATGTTTCTGCCATCCTTGGCAATTTGTCGGCACCGTGTTGTCTGCAGCCGGTGTCCTCTATTGTTACTGGAAGCAGTATGATTGACATCATGTTTATTTTTGATCTGGGCTAATGCAGTGTCCTGTGGTTTTAATGGCCCCTTGGGATTGCTGAGTGGAGCTTGATTTGGGGGTGATTGACAGGTCAGGACATGTAGCTAGGCATGATGTGGTGATGCCGGCGTGGGCACAGTAAGAAGTCCCACAACACCAGGTTAAAGTCCAACAGGTTTATCTGGTAGCACGAGCTTTTGCAGCACTGCCCCTTCATCAGGTAGCTCGGGACTGCTAATTTTCATGGAGCGTTTCAGTTTTAGTTTTGTTTTCAGAAGCTAATTGAAGCTGTGAGAGAAACAGCAGATTTTTCCCGTCTCTGGAGTCTGAAGGTTGGAAATCATGAAGGATTAGGTTTACCTCTCTGAGGTTTGGTTGTTTTGAGGATATCTGGCCTGGATTTCTGCCCATAGGCGTTACAAAGCTGAAGATCCAGCATCAAGGATGTGGAGGCTTTGGAGAGGGTACAGAAAAGATTTACCAGGATGTTGCCTGGTATGGAGGGCATTAGCTATGAGGAGAGGTTGGAGAAACTTGGTTTGTTCTCACTGGAACGACGGAGGTTGAGGGGAGACCTGATAGAAGTCTACAAGATTATGAGGGGCATGGACAGAGTGGATAGTCAGAAGCTTTTTCCCAGGGTGGAAGAGTCAATTACCAGGGGGCACAGGTTTAAGGTGCGAGGGGCAAGGTTTAAAGGAGATGTACGAGGCAAGTTTTTTACACAGAGGGTGGTTGGTGCCTGGAACTCGCTGCTGGGGGAGGTAGTGGAAGCAGATACGATAGTGAGTTTTAAGGGGCGTCTGGACAAATACATGAATAGGATGGGAATAGAGGGATAAGTCCCCGGAAAGCTAGGGGATTTTAGTTCAGTCGGGCAGCATGGTCGGTGCAGGCTTGGAGGGCCAAAGGGCCTGTTCCTGCGCTGTAATTTTCTTTGTTCTTTTTTCTTTGTTTCACGTCAGCATACTTGTTTTTTGTGCAAAGTCCGAAGAAGGGTGTGTGTCTGTGGGATGGTGTTTGGCTTGGAACAGCAGAGATTGCTGGCTGCTAGGAGTTATACTGTGTCATGTTAAAGTCTTGTAACTGGTAAAAGTTATGCTAACTATTATAATATAACTTTTTGTTATATTTTAACTGTGTTCTTTAATACACTTTGTTTGATAAAAACTTATTTTTTCTTTATTCATTCATGGGACATGGGCGTCGCTGGCTGGTCAGCATTTATTGCCCATCCCTAGGTGCCCTTGGAGGGCAGTTGAGAGTCAACCACATTGGAGTCACATGTAGGCCAGACTGGGTAAGGATGGCAGATTTCCTTCCCTAAAGGACATTAGTGAACCAGATGGGTTTTTCAGACAATCGACAATGGTTTCATGGCCATCAGTAGATTCTTAATTGAATTCAAATTTCACCGTCTGCTGTGGCGGGATTTGAACCTGGATCCCCAGATCTTGTCCTGGAACTCTGGATTACTAGTTCAGGGACAAAGTCACTGCCTCCCCTAGAGGACAGGTCCTTCTGCTGCCATCCCTCAGAAAGAGGACCTGCCCTAAACACCCCCCTCTACCACCCTCTCCCACCAACCCCACTTCCATGATGGGCTGGAGGAGAATCCCCAGAGAGGCCTCGCTGAAACCTGGAGCAGAGGATTTGGTACGCTTGATTGGCAGACACCTGGCCTGCAACATGTGCAGGTGCCATTGAAATATGGCGGCAGGACCTTTGACCCCGTGAGGTAATGGTGGGGCGGACGCATCACTGCTCGGCCTGCCACGTGATTCGACGAGCTCCTGAATGAGCTGGAAAGCGGAAAATCGGGCACATTTATCCACCCTATCAGCCAGCAGCAATTGCAATGACTTCCCTGCACTTAGAATCCAGTGTTTCTCCCACAATAAAATACACGTCCCCTGTAACTGCCAACAATGAGGTATGCCAGTACATTTAGTTCTCTGACTCAGTTAGTCTTGATAAATGATGATGATGTACACATAAATAGCGAAGCAATGTAATGTGAAATATTGACTCTCAAACGTCCTCTGAAATGGAGGACAGTTGGGCAATAAACGTTGACCCAGCCACAAATTCTCATTTCCCGCAAAATGAATGTTAAAAACCATGATCTAGGAGTCACCAGGGAGGTCCATGACTGTAGCAAGTGAAAAAGGGCTGCCCTGCAGCGCAGGAAGCGAATGAATGACCTGTTTCACCAGGGAGAGTGAACTTCCTCCTCACTCCAAACTCGCATTCTGATAAGGGTATCAGGCGGTTCTCAGGGATCTCACACAGTGGATGGGACACCAGCACAAACTGTTCACCAGCCACTCCCATCTCGTGTAGGTTCCTGCACGAATGGTGTGTTAGTTCCTCATGGGGAGTGCTGAGTACATACAACAGGCAATGACTGCTGCTGCTCCCTCACTCACAGTGATCACAGTCGATCCATCTGTCTTTATGTAGAAAAGGGCACCCATAATCAGCGGGACAGAGCCAAGGTCAGAGAGGATACCCAAGAAGCTGAGGGCACTCTCATCCCATGAAGATTAGGCTGCAGAGTTGGCTGGTTGAGGGTAGAGATTGTTCCCATGCAGAAGCCAGATCCCCCAAAGATCCGTGAGGTCCCGTCCATTGGCCACATGTGGACGAGCACTGGAGGTGACCGATAGTGTGGGAACCTTAAAACTTTAAACTTTTTATTTATTAGTCGCGTAGGCTTACATTAACACTGCAATGAAGTTACTGTGAAAATTCCCAAGTCGCCACACTCCGTCACCTGTTCGGGTACACTGAGGGAGAATTCAGCATGGCCAATGCACCCTTGGTTTTGTGAGAGGGTGGTCATGCCTCACTAACCTGGTGGAGTTTTTTGAAGAAGTGACGAGAATGGTTGACGAAGGAAGGGCCGTGGATGTCGTCTATATGGACTTTAGTAAAGCATTTGACAAAGTCCGTCATGGTAGGCTGGTGAAAAAGGTTGGATCTCATGGGATAAAGGGGGAGGTGGCTAGATGGGTGGAGAACTGGCTTGGTCACAGAAGACAGGGGGTGGTAGTGGAAGGGTCTTTTTCCAGCTGGAGGCCTGTGACTAGTGGTGTTCCGCAGGGCTCTGTATTGGGACCTCTGCTGTTTGTGATTTATATAAATGATCTGGAAGAAGGTGTAACTGGGGTGATCAGTAAGTTTGCGGACGACACAAAATTGGCAGGACTTGCAGATAGTGAGGAGCATTGTCAGAAGCTACAGAAGGATATAGATAGGCTGGAAATTTGGGCAAAGAAATGGCAGATGGAGTTCAATCCTGATAAATGCGAAGTGATGCATTTTGGTAGAAATAATGTAGGGAGGAGCTATATGATAAATGGCAGAACCATAAAGGGTGTAGATACGCAGAGGGACCTGGGTGTGCAAGTCCACAGATCTTTGAAGGTGACGTCACAGGTGGAGAAGGTGGTGAAGAAGGCATATGGCATGCTTGCCTTTATAGGACGGGGCATAGAGTATAAAAGTTGGGGTCTGATGTTGCAGATGTATAGAACGTTGGTTCGGCCGCATCTGGAATACTGCGTCCAGTTCTGGTCGCCACACTACCAGAAGGACGTGGAGGCTTTGGAGAGAGTACAGAGGAGGTTTACCAGGATGTTGCCTGGTATGGAGGGGCTTAGTTATGAGGTGAGATTGGGTAAACTGGGGTTGTTCTCCCTGGAAAGACAGAGGATGAGGGGAGACTTAATAGAGGTGTATAAAATTATGAAAGGCATAGATAGGGTGAACGGTGGGAAGCTTTTCCCCAGGTCGGTGGTGACGTTCACGATGGGTCATAGGTTCAAGGTGAAGGGGGGGAGGTTTAACACAGATATCAGACGGACATATTTTACACAGAGGGTGGTGGGGGCCTGGAATGCGCTGCCAGGCAAGGTGGTGGAGGCGGACACACTGGGAACGTTTAAGACTTATCTAGATAGCCACATGAACGGAGTGGGAATGGAGGGATACAAAAGAATGGTCTAGTTTGGACCAGGGAGCGGCGTGGGCTTGGAGGGCCGAAGGGCCTGTTCCTGTGCTGTATTGTTCTTTGTTCTTGTTCTTTGTTCTAACCCACACATCTTTGGGACTGTGGGAGGAAACCGGAGCACCCGGTGGAAACCCACGCAGACACGGGGAGAACGTGCAGACTCTGCACAGGCAGTGAGCCAAGCCGGGAATCGAACCCGGGTCCCTGGCGCTGTGAGGCGGCAGTGCTAACCACTGTGTCACCGTGCCGCTTCCTAATCAATCACTAATGATCTCTTCTCTATTTCAGCCACCAGCAAGAAAAGGCAGAGAAAGAGGACGAGCAAGTGCCTGATCCCCCACAGCAGCTCAGGTGAGAGCTCAGCTCAGACCGACTACCACGTTCTCCTGCACCTTCCACCACCGCAGATATACACGCCTCAGCGGCTCCTGGTTCATTATTAGGCTCAGGGTTATCCTCTAGTGATCATCTCATGGACAGCTGTACACAGCATAGAACCATAGAATCCCTCAGTGCAGAAGGGGGCCATTCAGCCCATCGAGTCTGCACCAATCACAATCCCACCCAGGCCCTATCCCCATAACTCCTCTTATTTACCCTGTTAGTCCCCCTGACACTCAGGGTCAATTTAGCATGGCCAATCCACCTAACCCACACATCTTTGGACTGTGGGAGGAAACCTGGAGGAAACCCACGCAGACATGGGGAGAACGTGCAGACTCCACACAGACCCAAGGCTGGAATTGAACCGGGTCCCTAGCGCTGTGAGGCAGCTGTGCTAACCACTGTGGCACTGTGCTGCCCAAGCAGGTGGAGACAGTGACAACTGAGGTCTCTGACACTCGGAGGACTGCGAGAGACCAAGCCCCTGCAAGTCTGATGACAAGCCTCTGGAATCGCCAGGGAGACGATGGCCTAGTGGTATTATCGCTAGACGATTAATCCAGAAACTCAGCTAATGTTCTATGGACCTGGGTTCAAATCCAGTAAAAACAAAATCTGCAATTAAGAATCTTGACTGATGACCATGAAACCATTGTCGATTGTCGGAAAAACCCATCTGGGTCACTAATATCCTTTAGGGAAGGAAATCTGCCATCCTTATCTGGTCTGGCCGACATGTGACTCCAGAGCCACAGCAATGTGGTTGACTCTCAACTGCCCTCCAAGGGCAACTAGGGATGGGCAAGAAATGCTGGCCTAGCCAGCGACACCCATGTCCCACGAATGAATTTAAAATAAAATCAGCCCTGAAGGAAATGTTGAGATGCCAAGACGAGCAGGGGAACATCAGACAGAGTTATCAGAGGCTGCCACCAGAATGGCTGGATGGTGGTTTTGAAATCGTTCAGCTCTATTACTTGCTGCTTCTGATGTTTCGTGTGCGAGTGGTCCTGTGTTGTAGCTTCACCAGGTTGACATCTCATTTTTAGATATGCCTGATACTGCTCCTGGCATGCCCTCCTCCACTCTCCATTGAACCAGGGTTGATCCCCTGGCTTGATGGTAATGGTTGAGTGGGGGATATGCCGGGCCATGAGGTTGCAGATTGTGCTGGATTACAATTCCGCTGCTGTTGATGGTCCACAGCGCCTCATGGAAGAACAGTCTTGAGTTGCTAGATCGGTTCGAAGTCTGTCCCATTTAGCACGGTGATAGTGCCACATTACACAGTGATTGATATCCTCAATATGAAGATGGACTTTGTCTCCACAAGGACTGTGTGGTGGTCACTCCAATATGAATATTAAATTGTATTCAGGTGGCGGGCATTAACTGGAGAGGCACTTGTGCTCCTGATGTAGAATTTGATGTTTTGCTTTGCGATTTGGTTTTGTCACAGTTTCCCTTTAAGGACTGCACTTTTAATTTGTCCCTCAGTTTGTTGAATTTAGTTGAATTGGTTCATAGAAATCATAGAAACCCTACAGTGCAGAAGGAGGCCATTCGGCCCATCGAGTCTGCACCGACCACAATCCCACCCGGGCCCTACCCCCACATATTTTACCCGCTAATTCCTCTAACCTACACATCCCAGGACTCTAAGGGGCAATTTTTTAACCTGGCCAATCAACCTAACCCGCACATCTTTGGACTGTGGGAGGAAACCGGAGCACCCGGAGGAAACCCACGCAGACACGAGGAGAATGTGCAAACTCCACACGGACAGTGACCCGAGCATCGAACCCGGGACCCTGGAGCTGTGAAGTGCTAATCACTGTGCTACCTATGAAAGGCTATACGAGCAGAGTGAAACTGAGGGTGAGATTTGGAGGTGCATATTTGTAATGTGTAACTTGCCAAATAATAGATGATAAGTGTGCAAAGAATAGGCTCCAATCCCAGCCCTCACTGCATGGCTATCTGGAATAGAACAAGGGAGATCTGTGAAGACAAAGTCAATTATGTTTTCCCTCTTGCTGGTTCCCTCACCACCTGCTGCAGACCCATCTAGCAGCCATGCCCTTTAGGGTTTGATTGGTTTGGTCAGTAATGGTGCTACCGAGCCACTCTTGGTGATGGCCATTGAAGTCTTTGATTTGATTTATTATTGTCATATGTATTAACATACAGTGAAAAGTATTGTTTCTTGCGCGCTATACAGGCAAAACATACCGTTCATAGAGAAGGAAATGAGAGAGTGCAGAACGTATTGGTACAGTCATATCTAGGGTGCAGAGAAAGATCAACTTAATACAAGGTAAGTCCATTCAAAAGCCTGACAGCAGCAGGGAAGAAGCTGTTCTTGAGTCGGTTGGTACGGTGACCTCAGACTTTTGTATCTTTTTCCAGAAGGAAGAAGGTGGAAGAGAGAATGTCCGGGGTGCGTGGGGTCCTTGATTATGCTGGCTGCCTTGCTGAGGCAGCTGGAAGTATAGACAGAGTCAATGAATGGGAGGCTGGTTTGCGTGATGGACTGGGCTACATTCATAACCTTTTGTAGTTTCTTGCGGTCTTGGGCAGAGCAGGAGCCCAGACCAAGTCTCCCACCCAGAGCACATTCTGTGTCCTTGCCACCCTCACTGCTTCCTCCAATAGGTGTTCAGAGTGGAGGAATATTCATTCATCAACTGAGGGAGGGCGGGAGATGGAATCAGATTCTAGAAGCAGGGAAACCTGCCCGACTCAGCTGATTCCGCACTCCTCACTTCTCTTTGATTTTATGTCATAACATTTCAATGTTGAGGACTCCCAGGGCAACTCCCTCCCAACTGTATACCACTGTGCCACACGCCACCTCTGTGAGGCAGCTCTCCCAATTTTGGCTCAAGCCCCCAGATATTAGTGAGGAAGACTTTGCAGGGTTGACTGAATCGGGCCTAACTCATTGTGAGGTGAATATCCAGCTTTATTTTTAATCTGCTTTCTGTTGTGGTTTGATACATTTCCGAGGGCAGTTAAGAGTCAACCACATTGCCGCAGGTTGGGGTCACATGGAGACCAGACCGGGTAAGGACGGCAGATTTCCTTCCCGAAAGGACATTAGTGAACCAGATGGGTTTTTATGACAATCTAGTTCTTTGATGGTCACCTTTTCTGAGATTCACGTTTTATTGCAGATTCATTAATTAATTCAGTGAATTTAAGTTTCTAAGCTTCCAGGGAAGTTCGTATGGTCAACATTCCCCGAAATAGCACATTTGTGAATTCCTTAAATTATTACCTGACAAACTCTGAGATGGTCCCACAAGGGCAAAATGGGGCGGCACGGTTGCACGGTGGTTAGCACTGCTGCCTCACAGCGCCAGGGACCCGGGTTCAAATCTCGGCTTGGGTCACTGCCTGTGTGGAGTTTGCACATTCTACCCGTGTCTGCGTGGGTTTCCTCCGCGTGCTCCGGTTTCCTCCCACAGTTCCAAAGATGTGCTGGTTAGCTGCATTGGCCATGCTAAATTCTCTCTACCCAAACAGGCGACTGGGGGACTTTCACAGTGACTTCATTGCAATGCTAATGAAAGCCTACTTGTGACACTAATTAAAAAATAAAAATAAATTAGTGGCTGAGGTCTAATTTCAAAGACGCCAGGAATGATCTCTGATGGAATCTCTCGATGTTATTAATATATTGTTTGGGCTGGATTGAAGGTTTGTAGTTAAAGTCAAACCATTAAGCTCCATGCACAGGTTCTGTATGAGCTAACAAACTGCATGAATAAGCTGTTTGGGAGGCGATTTGAAGAATCTCGAGTGAGGTCCCCAAATACTATTTAGCTCTTGTCCCAGAGCCAAGGAAATGTCTTTCATCAAACACCGTTGGCTGGCATTCAATAATGATGGTGTGCAGCTAAATAAATATTGCTCAGTTTGGGGCGATTGGATCAGACAAACCACACAACATCTGGACCTTTGCTGGGCAAGAATGCTGAACTGCAGGCAGGCCAATTCCTTTGGAGATAAATATCAGTTCCTCCCAGTTCAAAATAGTTATTGAGGGTAGATAACAATACAAAAAACAAAGAACAGTACAGCACAGGAAAAGGCCCTTCGGCCCACCAAGTCTGTGCTGACACAGATGCCCCTCCAATCTAATATTTTCTTGCCTCTACGTGGTCCATATCCCTCTATTCGCTGCCTATTCATGTATCTATCCAGATGCCTCTTGAATGTTGTTATAGAATCTGCTTCCTCCACCTCCTCCGGCAGCGCGTTCCAGACACTCACCACCCTCTGTGTGAAAAACTTCCCCCGCACATCTCTTTTAAACATCCCCCCTCTCACTTTCAAGTTTTAACATTTATTTATTGTCACAAGTAGGCTTACATTAACCCTGAAGTTACTGTGAAAATTCCCCAATCGCCACACTCTGGCGCCTGTTCGGGTACACTGAGGGAGAATTTAGCATGGCCAATGCACCTAACCAGCATGTCTTTTGGACTGTTGGGGGAAACAGGAGCACCCGGAGGAAACCCCACACAGACACGGGGAGAATGTGCAAACTCCGCACACACAGTGACCCAAGCCGGGAATCAAACCTGGGTCCCTGGTGCTGTGAGGCAGCAGTGCTAACCACTGTGCCACCTGCCCAACCTATGCCCCGTGTACCCTTAAATCCTGGGAAAAAGACTCTGACTATCCACTCTATCCAAGCCTGTCATAATCTTGTAAACCTCTATCAGGTCTCTCCTCATCCTCCGATGCTCCAATGAAAACAATCCAAGTTTGTTCAACCTTTCTTCATAGTCCATATCCTCCAAACCAGGCAACATGCTGGTAAATCTCTTCTGCACCCTTTCCAATGCATCAACATCCTTCCGGTAGTGTGGCGACCAGAATTGTACACAATACTCCAAATGCGGCCTAACCAAAGTCTTATACAGTTGCAACATGATTTTCCAATTCCTATACTCAACGCCCTGACCGATGAAGGCCAGCATGCCGTACACCTTCTTGACCACCTGAGTTGCCACCTTCAGGGAACTGTGGATCTGCACGCCTAGATCCCTCTGTGTGCTAATATTTCTAAGGGCTCTACCATTTACCGTATACTTTCCTTCTGCAGTGGACCTTCCAAATCACATCACCTCACATTTAGAAACATAGAAACATAGAAAAACTACAGCACAAACAGGCCCTTCGGCCCACAAGTTGTGCCGAACACATCCCTACCTTCTAGACCTACCTATAACCCTCCATCCTATTAAGCTCCATGTACTCATCCAGGAGTCTCTTAAAAGACCCTATTGAGTTCGCCTCCACCACCACTGACGGCAGCTGATTCCACTCGCCCACCACCCTCTGTGTGAAAAACTTACTCCGAACATCTCCCCTGTACCTACCCCCCAGCACCTTAAACCTGTGTCCTCTCGTAGCAGACATTTCCACCCTGGGAAAAAGCCTCTGAGAGTCCACCCGATCTATGCCTCTCAACATCTTATACACCTCTATTAGGTCTCCTCTCATCCTTCGTCTCTCCAAGGAGAAAAGACCGAGCTCCCTCAGCCTATCCTCATAAGGCATGCCACTCAATCCAGGCAACATCCTTGTAAATCTTCTCTGCACCCTTTCAATCTTTTCCACATCCTTCCTATAGTGAGGCGACCAGAACTGAGCACAGTACTCCAAGTGGGGTCCGACGAGGGTCTTATATAGCTGCATCATTATCCCCAGACTCCTAAACTCAATCCCTCGATTGATAAAGGCCAGCACACCATACGCCTTCTTAACCACCTCCTCCACCTGCGGGGCCGATTTCAGAGTCCTATGGACCCGGACCCCAAGGTCCTCTGATCCTCTACAGTACTAAGAGTCTTTCCCTTTATATTGTACTCCTTCATCCCATTTGACCTACCAAAATGGACCACAACGCATTTATCTGGGTTGAAGTCCATCTGCCACTTGTCCGCCCAGTCTTGCATCCTATCTATGTCCCTCTGTAACTTCTGACATCCCTCCAGACTATCCACAACCCCACCAACCTTTGTGTCATCGGCAAACTTACCAACCCATCCCCCCGCTTCCTCATCCAGGTCATTTATGAAAATGACAAACAGCAAGGTTCCCAGAACAGATCCCTGGGGCACATCACTGGTGACCGACCTCCATTTAGAAAAAGACCCATCTATACACACTCTCTGCTTCCTTTGGGCAAGCCAGTTCTGGATCCACCGGGCAGCAGCCCCTTGGATCCCATGCCCTCTCACTTTTTCTAGAAGCCTTGCATGGGGGACCTTATCGAACGCCTTGCTAAAATCCATATAAACCACATCTACTGCCTTCCCTTCGTCAATGTGTTTAGTCACATTTTCGAAGAACTCCACCAGGCTCGTAAGGGACGATCTGCCCTTGACAAAGCCATCTTGAGCATACTAAACCTCTCTAAATGCTCATATATTCTGTCCCTCAAGATCTTCTACATCAGTTTACCAACCACTGAGGTTAGACTCACCGGTCGGTAATTTCCTGGGCTATCCCTATTCCCCTTCTTGAAAATAGGAACCACATCCGCAATCCTCCAATCCTCCGGCACCTCTCCCATCTCCATCGTGATGCAAAGATCATCGCCAGAGGCTCTGCAATCTCCTCCCTCGCCTCCCACAGAAACCTGGGGTACATCCCATCCGGACCCAGCGACTTATCTATCTTGATGCCATTCAAAGATTCCAGCACAACCTCTTTCCTAAAGTCCACATACTCAATCCTTTCAGTCCACCGCACGCCCGCAGTACATCCACCCAGGTCCTTCTCCTCTGTGAAAACCGAGGCAAAATACTCATTGAGCACCTCTGCCATTTCTACAGGTTCCGTACAGACTTTCCTGCCTTCACCTTTTATCGGCCCTATTCCGTCACGTCTCATCCTTTTACTCTTCACATATTTATAGAACGCCTTAGGGTTTTCCTTAATCCTACCTGCCAGGGCCTTCTCGTGACCCCTTCTGGCTCTCCTAATTTCCTTCTTTTTGTCCAGGTTAATTTCCATCTGCCATCTTTTGGCCCAGGTCTCCAGCTGATTTATATCCTGCTGTATCCTCTGACAATCCTCCTCACTATCCGCTTGTCCCCCAATCTTTGCATCATCTGCAAATTTACTAATCAGACCACCTACATTTTTCTCCAAATCATTTATATATATTACAAACAACAGAGGCCCCAGCACTGATCCTTGTGGAACTTGTCCCAGACCTCCAGTAGAAAAGTACCTTCCACTGCTACTCTCTGCTTTCTATGCTCAAGCCAGTTTTGTACCCATCTTATCAGCTCACCTCGGGTCCCATATGACTTCACCTTCTGTATCAGCCTGCCATGAGGAACCTTATCTAAAGTCCATGGATACAACATCCACCGCCCTGCCCTGGTCAATTTTTCTTGTCGCTTCCTCAAAGAACTCAATCAAGTTTGTGAGGCACGACCTCCCCTTCACAAAACCATGCTGCCTATCGCTAATAAGCCTATTCTCTTCCAGATGTGAGTACATCCTGTCTCTAAGAATCTTCTCCAATAATTTCTCCACCACTGATGTGAGGTCACAGGTTGTAATTTCCCAGATTGTCTCTTCTGCTCTTCTTAAACAGAGGAACAATGTTGGCCAATCTCCAATCCTCTGGTACCTCGACCGTGGCTAAAGAGGATACAAAGATTTTGGCCACGGCCTCAGCAATTTCTTCCCTCGCCTCTCTCAGTATTCTGGGATAGACCCTATCTGGCCCTGGGGACTTGTCCACCTTAATGTTTTTCAATATCTCCTCCCTTCTTATCTTAACATGTCTGAGAATGTCAACAGCCTCCTTTCTACACTCACCATCCACCACATCCTTCTCCTTTATAAATACTGATGCAAAGTACTCGTTAAGGACCTCACCCACCTCACCTGGCTCCACACACAAATTCCCTCCACTGTCCTTGAGTGGACCTACCCTTTCCTTAGCTACCCTTGTCCTCCTTATGTACACATAAAAAACCTTGGGATTCTCCTTAATCCTGCCTGCCAAGAACATTTCATAGCCCCTTTTTTGCCCACCTAAGTCCCTGTGTAAACTCTTTCCTGCTATCTTTGTATTCCACAAGAGCCTTATCCATTTTCGATTTCTTGACATTTATGTATGCCTCCTTCTTCTCTTTCACTAAGCTCACAATCTCTCTCTTGTCAAACAAGGTTCCCAAATCTTGCCACCTTTATCCTTCATTTTTAAAGGGACCTACTTGTCCTGAATTGATGGAGGAATTGATGGATTATGATGGAGTGAAGGTCATTGATGAAGCAGCTGAAGATTGTTGGACCTAGGACGCTCCCCTGAGGGGCTCCTGCAGAGATGTCCCAGAGCTGAGTCGAGTGAACTCCACTCACCACAATCATCTTCCTTTGTGCCAGGTATGACTCCAACCAGCAGAAGGATTCCCCTTGATTCCCATTGACTGCTGTTTTGCTGGGGCTCCCTGATGCCACACTCGGTCAAAAGCTGCCTTGATATCAAGGGCATCACTCTCATCTCACCTGTGGAGTTCAGCTCTTTCATTCTTAGTGTTGCTGAGAAAGGAAACATGCTGTCAATGATTTTGCCTTGCACTCCTCAGGACAGATAGACAAGAATGCAAATTGTGAAGGGAATTATTCTGCATGAGAAGAGAATGCTGATTGATTGACAAGTGGACTCTGATTGGTAGAAATGTTGCCTTGGAGACTGCATCAGGGGACAATTAACTGTCAAGATACTGTTTAAATTCAGATTTAGCAGGTCGTCTCTGATTAGTCAAGGCATTGCCATGGGGAATGAATCAGGGAATGGCTATCACCAAGCTTTTGCAAATAAATGCGAAGTGATGCATTTTGGAAGAAATAATGTAGGGAGGAGTTATACAATAAATGGCAGAGTCATCAGGAGTATAGAAACACAGAGGGACCTAGGTGTGCAAGTCCACAAATCCTTGAAGGTGGCAACACAGGTGGAGAAGGTGGTGAAGAAGGCATATGGTATGCTTGCCTTTATAGGACGGGGTATAGAGTATAAAAGCTGGAGTCTGATGATGCAGCTGTATAGAACGCTGGTTAGGCCACATTTGGAGTACTGCGTCCAGTTCTGGTCGCCGCACTACCAGAAGGACGTGGAGGCGTTAGAGAGAGTGCAGAGAAGGCTTACCAGGATGTTGCCTGGTATGGAGGGTCTTAGCTATGAGGAGAGATTGGGTAGACTGGGGTTGTTCTCCTTGGAAAGACGGAGAATGAGGGGAGATCTAATAGAGGTGTACAAGATTATGAAGGGTATAGATAGGGTGAACAGTGGGAAGCTTTTTCCCAGGTCGGAGGTGACGATCACGAGGGGTCACGGGCTCAAGCTGAGAGGGGCGAAGTATAACTCAGACGTCAGAGGGACGTTTTTTACACAGAGGGTGGTGGGGGCCTGGAATGCGCTGCCAAGTAGGGTGGTGGAGGCAGACACGCTGACATCGTTTAAGACTTACCTGGATAGTCACATGAGCAGCCTGGGAATGGAGGGATACAAACGATTGGTCTAGTTGGACCAAGGAGCGGCACAGGCTTGGAGGGCCGAAGGGCCTGTTTCCTGTGCTGTACTGTTCTTTGTTCTTTGTTCTTTGTTCTTTTGCTTAGTATCCTCTTCTCTAAATCGTTGTTCATTTTTGGTATTCATGTAAATTAGTCCTGATGAGTGCATGATGAAAAGTTCAACAGCACGACTCTTTCACAATATAAAGTTCTTTTGTCCTTATTTGGACCAAGGTTGTAATGCAGTCAGGAGCTGAGTAACTTTGGTGAATTCTAAAGTGAGCATCAATGAGCAGGCTATTGCTGTGCATCTGCTGCATAATAACACCTTCCATCACTTTGTTGATGATCAGGAGTACCTTGATGTGGTGGTAATTGGCCAGTTTGGATTTGTCCTGTTTTTTTATGGGTAGGACATACCTGGGAAATTTTCCATGCCAGTGTAGCTGCACTGGAAGAGCATGGCGAGGGGAGCAGCAAGTTCTGGAACACAAGTATTCAGTACCATTCAGCCAGGATGTTGTCAGGTTCCATAGCCTTTGCAGTATCCAGTGCGATCCCATCTCATACAGGGGAGGCAGTGGCAAAGTGACCAGTAATCCAGAGACCCAGGAAAATGCTCTGGGGACCCAGGTTCGAATCCCACCATGGCAGATGATGAAATTTGAATTCAATAAAAAAAAGTCTGGGATTAAAAGTCCAGCAATGACTGTGAAATGATTGTTCACTCATGTCCTTTAGGGAAGGAAATCTGCATCCTTACCTAGTCTGGCCTACATGTGACTCTTAAATTCCCCCAGGGATGAGGAATTAATGCTGGCTCAGTCAGTGACACCCAAATCCTTTCTGGGTGTATCGCAGCTCGGTCTGGGGCTCCTGCTCTGTCCAAGACCACAAAAAACGACAAAGAATTGTGAATGTAGCCCAATCCATCACGCAAACCAACCTCCCACCCATTGACTCTGTCTACACTTCCCGCTGCCTCGGCAAAGCAGCCAACGTAATCAAGGACCCCCATGCACCCCGGACATTCTCTCTTCCACCTTCTTCCGTCGGGAAAAAGATACAAAAGTCTAAGATCACGTACCAACCAACTCAAGAACAGCTTCTTCCCTGCTGCCATCAGACTTTTGAATGGATCTGCCTCGCATGAAGTTGATCTTTCTCTACACCCTAGCTATGGCCGTAAAACTACTTTCTGCACCTTTCCTTCTCCCCTATGTACTTTATGAATGGTTTGCTTTGTCTGTGTAGCGCGCAAGAAACAATACACTGTATATAAATACGTGACAATAATAAATCAAATCCCATGAATGAATTAAAAACAACAAATAAAAATAAAATTATCTTGTAATTAGCATATTTCTGTTTGTAGATCATTACTGCGCATGAATTGTCCATTGCATTTTCGACATACTACAGTGAATATGCTTCCAAATAAAAGCCCACAGGCTGTGGAGTACCTCAGGATATCCTGAGATTGTGAAACACGAGAAAGTCAAGTTTTTCTGTTCTGTTTTGAACACACCAGAAACCGCACGGCTTTATCGCTAGTTTACTGAATTAACTGGTCTCAGTGAAGATTACAGTTGCTGTCGGGGCCTGTGAGGTAAGCTTCAGAGTATCCTACTCCTGGATACTATCCAGTAACCCTCTCCCGCCCACCCCACACAACCCAACCCTGCCACCAAGAGCCCCCACCCCCCCCTACCCTTTTGACAAGTGTGAAGATGCTGGTGTAATGAAAGGACCGAGCTCGCTTGTGACGCTGTGCGGTGAAAAGTAACCCTCACTTCACTTCAGGCTGAGACCCTGAAGATGCCCTCCAGACCCAAGGAACTAGTTGTTTGGAAGGGTGAAAATGTGCAGGGGAGGATGGATGGAGAAAAGGTGGAGCCTTATCCTGCTCTCTGGCAATCTTCAATGATTGTTTGTACGTTGAATCTCAGAATAGTTGTAAGCAGCGGCAGGCCCCAGAACATCCCATTCCTGCTACAGTGACAGCTGCCTCCTGACACATCACTGGATAAATCCTTTCTATCACAAGCTAAAATTACACCTGATTATTTTTAACTGTAGGTACAGCCTCTGTGCCCGTGTAAGGCGTCAGCAGATTAATAGCCACTCCATGCTTAATGCGCTGGGAAGTACCGTCTCCAAGAGTTTAAGAACCATAAATCAACCATGGATTATCACATCCTGAGCACTCCGCACATCACCTCACGGGTTTTATTTGCTGATGATGCCCTGAGTAAGAACACTCGATCCTGATGGCTGGGAACACAGCGTGACTGAGATACAGAGCAAAGCTCCCTCTACATTGTCCCCATCAAACACTCCCAGGACAGGTACAGCACGGGGTTAGATACAGAGTGAAGCTCCCTCTACACTGTCCCCATCAAACACTCCCAGGACAGGTACAGCACGGGGTTAGATACAGAGCAAAGCTCCCTCTACACTGTCCCCATCAAACACTCCCAGGACAGGTACAGCACGGGGTTAGATACAGAGCAAAGCTCCCTCTACACTGTCCCCATCAAACACTCCCAGGACAGGTACAGCACGGGGTTAGATACAGAGTAAAGCTCCCTCTACACTGTCCCCATCAAACACTCCCAGGACAGGTACAGCACGGGGTTAGATACAGAGTAAAGCTCCCTCTACACTGTCCCCATCAAACACTCCCAGGACAGGTACAGCACGGGGTTAGATACAGAGTAAAGCTCCCTCCACACTGTCCCCACCAAACACTCCCAGGACAGGTACAGCACGGGGTTAGATACAGAGTAAAGCTCCCTCTACACTGTCCCCATCAAACACTCCCAGGACAGGTACAGCACGGGGTTAGATACAGAGTAAAGCTCCCTCTGCACTGTCCCCATCAAACACTCCCAGGACAGGTACAGCACGGGATTAGACACAGAGTAAAGCCCCCTCTACACTGTCCCCCGTCAAACACTCCCAGGACAGGTACAGCACAGGCTTAGATACAGAGTAAAGCTCCCTCTACACTGTCCCCATCGAACACTCCCAGGACAGGTACAGCACGGGGTTAGATGCAGAGTAAAGCTCCCTCTACACTGTCCCCATCAAACACTCCCAGGACAGGTACAGCACGGGATTAGACACAGAGTAAAGCCCCCTCTACACTGTCCCCCATCAAACACTCCCAGGACAGGTACAGCACAGGGTTAGATATAGAGTCAGTGTCTCTTTTCCCTATTCCCCCTCATCTGAAACATTTTAGCTAAGGCTGCAAAAGACTGCAAGGTTCAGAAGTTAAAGAAGAACTTGGCTGAGATAGCCTGAAATCCAATAGCACTGATCTTTGACTATCTTAAAGCATACAAACTAGAAGCAGGAGTAGGCCACTCGGCCCCTTGAGCCTGTTATACCATTCAATAAAATAATAGCTGATCTGATTGTGACCTCAACCCCACGTTTATGGAGAACACAGTGAATGGGTCCAGTGAGGCTAAGAGAAATAAAACACAGGGAGAGTGTACAAAACATGACAGGACAGATGGTCTGAGGTGTGTTTGCTTTAACACAAAGATTATGACAGGTAAGGTGGATGAACGTAAAGCTTGGATTACTACATGGGATATGATGTTGTGGCACATCTGGAAGAGAATAGACTTATTAGCGATAGGCAGCATGGTTTTGTGAAGGGGAGGTCGTGTCTCACAAACTTGATTGAGTTCTTTGAGGAAGCGACAAGAAAAATTGCCCAGGGCAGGGCAGTGGATGTTGTATACATGGACTTTAGTAAAGTCTTCGATAAGGTTCCTCATGGCAGGCTGATACAGAAGGTGAAGTCATACAGAATCCGAGGTGAGCTGGTAAGATGGATACAAAACTGGATTGGGCATAGAAAACAGAGAGTAGCAGTGGAAGGGTACTTTTCTAACTGGAGGTTTGTGACGAGCGGTGTTCCACAAGGATCAGTGCTGGGGCCTCTGTTGTTTGTAATATATATAAATGATTTGGAGGAAAACGTAGGTGGCCTGATTAGTAAATTTGCAGATGATGCAAAAATTGGGAGAGTTGCGGATAGTGAGGAGGATTGTCAGAGGATACAGCAGGATATAGATCAGCTGGAGACCTGGGCCAAAAGATTGCAGATGGAATTTAACCCGGACAAATGTGAGGTGATGCGATTTGGAAGGTCTACTGCAGAAGGAAATTTTACAGTAAATGGTAGAGCCCTTAGGAACATCAGCATACAGAGGGATCTAGGCGTGCAGATCCACAGTTCCCTGAAGGTGACAACTCAGGTGAACAAGGTGGTCAAGAAGGTGTATGGCACGCTGGCCTTCATCGGTCGGGGCGTTGAGTACAGGAATTGGAAAATCATGTTGCAGCTGTATAAGACTTTGGTTAGGCCGCATTTGGAGTATTGTGTACAATTCTGGCCGCCACACTACCGGAAGGATGTTGATGCATTGGAAAGGGTGCAGAAGAGATTTACCAGGATGTTGCCTGGTTTGGACGATATGGACTATGAAGAAAGGTTGAACAAACTTGGATTGTTTTCATTGGAGCGTCGGAGGATGCGGGGGAACCTGATAGAGGTTTACAAGATTATGACAGGCTTGGTGAGAGTGGATAGTCAGAGTCTTTTTCCCAGGGTCGAAGGGTCAATTACTCGGGGGCATAGGTTGAAAGTGAGAGGGGGAAAGTTTAAAAGAGATGTAAGGGGGAAGTTTTTCACACAGAGGGTGGTGAATGCCTGGAACGTGCTGCTGGAGGAGGTGGTGGAAGCAGATTCCATAACAGCGTTCAAGAGGCATCTGGATAGATACATGAATAGACAGGGAATAGAGGGATATGGACCACGTAGAGGTAAGAAAATATTAGAGAGGCATCTGTGTAGGCACAGACTTGGTGGGCCGAAGGACCTGTTCCTGTGCTGTACTGTTCTTTGTTCTAGAAGATCAGAAGTTTTCTAATGAATACACAATATTCTAATGCATTTACATCCTTCCTCAGGTAAGGAGTCCAAAATTGTGTACAGTGCTCCAGATGTGGTCTCACTAATGCCCTATACAGCACTTGCAACAGCACTTCCCTATTTATACACCCGATTCCTTTAGCAATGAGTGTAAAATTCCATTTGCCTTCTTTATTACCTGCTGCACCTGTATACTCCCTCTCTGTGATTCATGCACAAGGACACCCAGATCCCTCTGCACTGAAGCATTTTGAAGTTTCTCTCCATTTCGATAATAAGTTGCCTTTTTAATTCCTCTGACAAAATAAATAACCTCACACTTATCCACATTAAATTCCATCTGCCAAATTTTGGTCCACTCACCTGACCTACCCATATCCATTTGTAAATTTCTTATTTCCTTCCTATTTTAGTGTCGTCTGCAAATTATTAACATTCTATTGATAAATTGCAATTTCTAGTTGCAGTTATGGGGAGTTGAACTCATTTCTTGGATCATTATTCCCCCTCCCCCCGACCCCTCTGCTGGCTTATTCATTCAGTCATATAACAGCTATACTCGCTTCCCTAACCTGTGCAGTGATGTTGTTTGAGGGATAAATATTAGTCATGACACTGGGGAGAATTACTCTGCTCTCTTTGAAATCACATTATTGGGTCTTTTACATCCACCCGACAGTACAATAGGACTTTGGATTAACATCTCAACCGAACGATAGCACCACCCTCATACCTACTCTAAAATGACAGCCTGAAGCACCGAGTTCAAGTCCATGCAATGGGCTGAATTGAATCCACAACATCTGTCTCAAAGTGAGAACTAGTCACTGAGCCTCAGCTGGTACAACGCGAGTACCAGGTCACATTCATCACACAACGATTGCTTAGTTCACAACAGGAATGTGTCTCTGCTACACAGCACCACATGACTTGTCCTGAGGCTCAGGTTTGTCACCTAGGAAGGAAACAATACATCTACATCAACCTGGTGATTTTATCAAATTATTTTATTTTTAAAATGGACAAAGGCATGCCTAACTAGCCATTACTCATACTGGAGGAATTTCTAACATTCAGAAAATCAGCCGGGACCTCGTTACCTTTAGAGAGGCACTAATGACCACTTGACTCCAGAAAATCAAATTCCAAAGGAATTGACAAATACCCTTTACATTTCTAAAGCAGAGATCTTGCCTCGGAGACGGTTTGTCTGCAAAGTACAAAAGGGACCCGGACCTGTACTAAACCTTGAATGATTCCAGACCTGCAAAAATACATCCTTTATCGAAAACCCAGGAGAAGAAGTGGGAGATATGTACATGACCTGTCCCAAGCTGCTAGAACCTGTAATATTGGCGTGAACTTGGGCAGTCTACCATTTTACCAACCAACAGGTAGCAGTAGAAAAAGCTGTGTCCAGGTAAATTGCCTGGTCCTCACCTACACAGTGTACCACTGGAAACAGCTAACTCCTGTATCAGTGCCCATCAGACTAATCCACCTCCATTGTTGAAATCCTCACTCCTGGGAGGACAGATCACCTTGCAACAGTTTCAGTCTGCTAACCTCTGAAGGAATACAACATTGGACTTTTCATTCTGGACTCTGGACACACGTGGAACCATAACTCTTAGCTTTATCGTGGTCTTACCCTGTACCCTGGCCTTTCCCTTATCCCCTTTTGTTGTATGAGTGTAACAAAGGGGTGGACATTGCCTTCCTGCGTTTTGTGTGTGTGAAATAAATCAACCTTCTTATTTTAACATATCTCGAGTTTGCTGTGGGATCATTGACAGATCACTCTGGGGGAAACGTGCCATCGGAAATCAAAAGCACCTTTCTGTTTATGGAACGGGTCGTGACAGGAGAAAGCAGGGCTGGTTAAATTCATCTCCCTCCTGCCCACAAGAAGACCCATTCCAGCTCCACAACCACCGTTTGGTGCTAATGCATGGAGGACAAAATCCAAAATGCAGCCAGGAACAATATCCAAGAATGGCATTCCAACAAGTCATCTTGAGAATTAAAGAAATCTTCAGACAAGGTCACCAGTCCCAGCAGATTACCTTTATACCTTGGATAGATTCATCAGTTCAATCCACTTAAACATGGTAACTAAACATGAACATGTATAGTAAATCGTTATACTTCTTTGAAAGTGGGGTGGTAGTGTCTTTCAAGAGAAAGGGGGATGTTGTAATATGCCTTTAAAGGATAACATCACTAGAAGGGAAAAGTGTCATGTGACCAGTCTTAGTTTCATTTTTGCTTTGAGCAGAGCACGCACAGTCTTCAAGCTTTATACCATAAACCAACCCATTCACATGGATAACTGTTCTCATGTGCCTAGTCATAGAGTCACAGAGTTTACAGCATGGAAACAGGCCCTTCGGCCCAACTTGTCCATGCCGCCCCTTTTTTTAACCACTAAGTTAGTCCCAATTGCCTACGTTTTGCCCATATCCCTTTATACCCATCTTACCCATGTAACTATCTAAATGATTTTTAAAAGACAAAATTGTACCCGCCTCTACTACTACCTCTGGCAACTTGTTCCAGACACTCACCACCCTCTGTGTGAAAAGAATTGCCTCTCTGGACACTTTTGTATCTCTCCCCTCTCACCTTAAACCTAGGTCCTCTAGTTTTAGACTCCCCTACCTTTGGAAAAAAATGTTGACTATCTCGCTGATCTGTGCCCCTCATTATTTTATAGACCTCTTAATAGGCCTAGTCTTAATAAATGAATCCGCAAAGTATTTAGCCAATCCATTATGTGCGATTGATGTCTTGTTGTAAGCAAACTAGTCCAAGGTATTAAATCATGATAATAATACAAGTCACCCAATTAGATTTTTTCTGACTCTCTGCCTTTTCTCTCCATCAAGTCATGAAAAGTCTTTGAAGAAAATAAAAGAAAGGAATACAGTGTTTTAATGGCTCTGCAATTATTCTCCTGAGTTATGCTCATAGCAGCATCCTTGAGATTAATCTTTAATTCCTGGAGATTCCAGGGTAAACCTGGGGGATTGGTAACTCCACAGAGCTATTGAAGCAGCATTGAAGGGGCTGCATTATGAGGAGCAGTTGAGCAGCTTGGGCTTGTACTCGCTGGAGTAGAGAAGAATGAGAGAGGATTTGATTGAGGTATATAATATAGTCAATGGGATTGATAAAGTAAATGACAACCAAATGTTCCCCCTTCCTAGAACAGTCTAGGACAAGAGGTCATAGCTGTAGAGTAAGAGGGGGATGGTTCAGGACAGAGATAAGGAGAAGCTACTTCTCACAGAGGGTTGTGAATCTATGGAACTCACTGCCCCAGGATGCAGTGGATCCAGAATCAATCAATGGATTCAAGAAAGAGATAGATAAATATTTGATCAAAAGCGGAATAAAGGGCCATGGGGAAAAGGCAGGGAAATGGAGTTAGGATGAGATGGAGATCAGCCATGATCATATAGAATGGCGGAGCGGGATCCAATGGCTGAATTGCCAACTCACGCTCCTAATTCCTATGTTCCAGGTGGATGGGGCAGGACTCGAGAACAGACACAACACTTGGACAATAAGTTTGAAAGTCAGGAAGAAATGTCTTTGATTATCTGTCAGCTGCAGAGGGTGATTATCTGCATCTATCAGTTACATTGTGGTGTTGAGAGACACTCTGACAGAATAATCATCTTAAATTGCTCTCAAGGCAGATTCATTACCCAACAAGATTAAAGTGAATGTTAGCAGCCAGGGAACTGGACTGCAGACTAAAACTTCAGGATTGTGTGATTGAGAGAAAGAGGGGAAAGAAATACCTTCCCAAATATCAGGACATCCCAAACCACTTTACAGCCAATTATAGACTTTTTCTCAGAGTCGCTACTGAAATTAGTGCGAGATCCTGCCAGCGGCAGTAAGATTCTGCTCTGTCAATCTGATTTTCAGTTAGTGAGGGATAAATACTGCTCAGAACTCCCCTGTTCTTCTTTCAAAGAGTAGGATCCTTTTCCAGCTACCCGAGAGGACAGGTGGGGCTTTGGTTTAACGGTGACACAAAATGTGTGAACCGTAAGGTGGATAGTGATAACCATAATGACATTAAACTGTTCTAATGGACAGAGAAATGGCTGATAGAATTTAATGCCAGAAGTGCAACGTGATTCATTTTGGTGGGAAGAGCAAGCAGAGACAAAATAAAACAAGGGGCACAGGTCTAAATGAAATCAGGACCAGAGGGACCTTGGGGTAAATGTGCAAAGATTATTGAAGGTGCAGGACAAGTTGAGGCAGTATAAAGTATATGGGGCCCTGGGCCTAATAAATAGACATGATGTGGAGATGCCGGCGTTGGACTGGGGTGAACACAGTAAGAAGTCTCACAACACCAGGTTAAAGTCCAACAGGTTTATTTGGTAACAAATACCATTTGCTACCAAATAAACCTGTTGGACTTTAACCTGGTGTTGTGAGACTTCTTACCTTATAAATAGAGGCATAGATTTCAAATATCATGAAGTTACAATCAATCATTTTGCCCTCAGCTGAAGTATTGCATCTAGTCCTGGGCATGTAGAAAGATAGAAACGAGAGGGGATATATCCGAGGGTTCGGCCACTGAGTCTATATGGGTAGAACTGAGAAATAAGAAGGGGGAATTCACTTTGATAGGGTTGTACTATAGGCCCCTAAATAGTCAGCGGGAAATTGAGGTGCAAACATGTAAGGAGATTACAGATAGCTCCAAGAAAAATAGGGTGGGAATAGTCGGAGATTTTAACTTTTCCAACATTGACTGGGACAGACATAGTATTAGAGGGTTGGGTGGAGAGAAATTTGTTGAGTGTATTCAGGAGGAATTTCTCATTCAGTATGTGGATGGCCCGACTAGAGAGGGAGCAAAACCTGACCTCCTCTTGGGAAATAAGGAAGGGCAGAGGTGTTAGTGAGGGATCACTTTGGGACCAGTGACCATAATCCTATTAGTTTTAAGATAGCTATGGAGAATGATAAGTCTGGCCCAAAAGTTAAAAATCTAAATTGGGGCAAGGCCAATTTTGATGGTATCAGGCAGGAACTTTCAAAAGTTAATTGGGGGAGTCTGTGGGAAGGCAAAGGGATGTCTGGTAAGTGGCATGCTTTCAAAAGTGTGTTAACCAGGGTTCAGGGTAAGCACATTCCTCTTAGAGTGAAGGGCAAGGCTGGCAGAAGTAGGGAACCCTGGATGACTTGGGATATTGAGGCCCTGGTCAAGAAGAAGAAAGAGGCACATGACATGCATAGGCAGCTGGGATCAAGTGGATCCCTTAAAGAGTATAGGGGGTATAGGAGTAGAGCTAAGAGAGAAATCAGGAGGGCAAGAAAGGGGACACAAGATTGTTTTGGCAGATAAGGCAAAGGAGAATCCAAAGAGCTTCTACAAATACATAAAGGACAAAAGAGTAACTAGGGAGAGAGTAGGGCCTCTTAAGGATCAATAAGATCATCTATGTGTGGATCCACAAGAGATGGGTGAGATCCTAAATGAATATTTCTCATCAGTATTTACTGTTGAGAAAAGCATGGATGTTAGGGAACTTGGGGACATAAATAGTGATGTCTGGAGGAGTGTACATATTACAGAGAAGGAGGTGCTGGAAGTCTTAAAGCGCATCAAGGTAGATAAATCCCTGGGATCTGATGAAGTTATCCCAAGACATTGTGGGAGGCTAGGGAAGAAATTGCAGATCCCATAGCTGAGATATTTGAATCATCGATAGTCACGGGTGGGGTGCCTGAAGATTGGAAAGTGGCAAATGTTGTGCCTTTGTTTAAAAATGGCTGCAGGGAAAAGCCTGGGAACTCACCCATCCTCGGGTTGATGGAGCTATTACAAGGGGGCATAACTATAGGGTTCGTGGTGGGAGATATAGGAAGGATATCAGAGGTAGGTTCTTCACGCAGAGAGTGGTTGGGGTGTGGAATGGACTGCCTGCAGTGATAGTGGAGTCAGACACTTTAGGAACATTTAAGCGGTTATTGGATAGGCACATGGAGCGCACCAGGATGATAGGGAGTGGGATAGCTTGATCTTGGTTTCAGATAAAGCTCGGCACAACATCGTGGGCCGAAGGGCCTGTTCTGTGCTGTACTGTTCTATGTTCTGTACTGTTCTATGTTCTATGTTTAACTACAGACCAGTGAGCCTCACATCTGTGGTGGGTAAGTTGTTGGAAGGTATTTTGAGAGACATGATCTACAGGCATTTAGAGACGCAAGTACTGATTAGGGACAGTCAGCATGGCTTTGTGAGTGGAAAATCATGTCTCACAAATTTGATTGAGTTTTTTGAAGGAGTAACCAAGAAGGTAGATGAGGGCAGTGCAGTTGATGTTGTCTACATGGACTTTAGCAAGGTCTTTGACAAGGTACCACATGGTAGGTTGTTGCATAAAGATCCAGGGTGAGGTATCTAAATGGATACAATTTTGGCTTCTTGCCAGAAGCCAGAGGGTGGTTGTAGAGGGTTGTTTTTCAAACTGGAGGCTTGTGACCAGCGGTGTGCCTCGGGAATCAGTGCTGGGTCCACTGTTATTTGTCATTTATATTAATGATTTGGATGAGAATATAGGAGGCATGGTTAGTAAGTTTGCAGTTGACACCAAGATTGGTGGCATAGTGGACAGTGAAGAAAGTTATCTCCGATATATATAAATGATTTGGAAGAAGGTGTAACTGGTGTAATCAGCAAGTTTGCGGATGACACGAAGATGGCTGGAATTGCGGATAGTGAAGAGCATTGTCGGGCAATACAGCAGGATATAGATAGGCTGGAAAATTGGGCGGAGAGGTGGCAGATGGAGTTTAATCCGGATAAATGCGAAGTGATGCATTTTGGAAGAAATAATGTAGGGAGGAGTTATACAATAAATGGCAGAGTCATCAGGAGTATAGAAACACAGAGGACCTAGGTGTGCAAGTCCACAAATCCTTGAAGGTGCAACACAGGTGGAGAAGGTGGTGAAGAAGGCATATGGTATGCTTGCCTTTATAGGACGGGGTATAGAGTATAAAAGCTGGAGTCTGATGATGCAGCTGTATAGAACGCTGGTTAGGCCACATTTGGAGTACTGCGTCCAGTTCTGGTCGTCGCACTACCAGAAGGACGTGGAGGCGTTAGAGAGAGTGCAGAGAAGGTTTAGCAGGATGTTGCCTGGTATGGAGGGTCTTAGCTATGAGGAGAGATTGGGTAGACTGGGGTTGTTCCCCCTGGAAAGACGGAGAATGAGGGGAGATCTAATAGAGGTGTACAAGATTATGAAGGGTATAGATAGGGTGAACAGTGGGAAGCTTTTTCCCAGGTCGGAGGTGACAATCACGAGGGGTCACGGGCTCAAGGTGAGAGGGGCGAAGTATAACTCAGATATCAGAGGGACGTTTTTTACACAGAGGGTGGTGGGGGCCTGGAATGCGCTGCCAAGTAGGGTGGTGGAGGCAGGCACACTGACATCATTTAAGACTTACCTGGATAGTCACATGAGCAGCCTGGGAATGGAGGGATACAAACGATTGGTCTAGTTGGTCCAAGGAGCGGCACAGGCTTGGAGGGCCGAAGGGCCTGTTTCCTGTGCTGTACTGTTCTTTGTTCTTTGTTCTTTGAAACAGGATCTTGATCAATTGGGTCAGTGGGCTGACGAATAGCAGATGGAGTTTAATTTAGATAAATGTGAGGTGATGAATTTTGGTAGATTGAACCAGGGCAGGACTTACTCAGTTAATGGTAGGGCATTGGGGAGAGTTACAGAACAAAGAGATCTAGGGGTACATGTTCATAGCTCCTTGAAAGTGGAGTCACAGATGGACAGAGTGGTGAAGAAGGCATTCAGCATGCTTGGTTTCATCAGTCAGAACATCGAATACAGGAGTTGGACGTCTTGTTGAAGTTGTACAAGACATTGGTAAGGCCACACTTGGAATACTGTGTGCAATTCTGGTCACCCTATTATAGAAAGGATATTATTAAACTAGAAAGAGTGCAGAAAAGATTTACTGGGATGCTACTGGGACTTGATGGTTTGAGTTATAAGGAGAGGCTGGATAGACTGGGACTTTTTTCTCTGGAGTGTAGAAGGCTGAGGGGTGATCTTATAGAGGTGTATAAAATAATGAGGGGCACAGATAATTTAGATAGTCAATATCTTTTCCCAAAGGTAGGGGAGTCTAAAACTAGAGGGCACAGGTTTAAGGTGAGAGGGGAGAGATACAAAAGTGTCCAGAGGGGCAATTTTTTCACACAGAGGGTGATGAGTGTCTGGAACATGCTGCCAGAGGTAGTAGTAGAGGCGGGTACAATTTTGTATTTTAAAAAGCATTTAGATAGTTACATGAGTATAGAGGGATATGGGCCAAATGCGGGCAATTGGGAGTAGCTTAGGGGTTTAAAAAAGAAAGGGTGGCATGGACAAGTTGGGCCAAAGGGCCTGTTTCCATGATGTAAACCTCTATGACTCTAAAGGGCTACGACAAGGTGCCAGGCCCTGCACGGGTTTTTTGTTTAAATAACTTAGATGTAGAATTCACTTTAAATCAATGGTCAGCAAGTTTTTAGTAACTTAAATGAGGTGTTTTGAATATTTTGTAGCTTTAAAAGTACGTGTACCTTTAATTAATCCACACATGTAAATATATCTTCTATACATTTTTGGAAGGCGAACAATGAAACCTTGTTTAACTTGATGCACAGTTTCAGAATGCCCCGTGATGCTAAACATGAGTTAAATATATTCCTTTAAGGTATCCAACTGTTGGGATCACAAGGCCATAAAGGACATTTAATTGCCTTTCCAGACACCTTATCAGAAACAACTGATACAAGAGTGAGTTTTAATAAGGCTGCTTTCACAGTTTCTAATCAAAACAGAGTCAGAAAGATATTAATGTCACAGCTAACGAAAGAGTTACGGTCGGGGACTTAGTGGGAACTGACAAGGACTAATGATACATTCCGGCGTCCCGCGAATCTTGTAGGTAGTGATAAAATGCTCAGTCATTGAATTGATAAGCAATGTATATCAGGGCTACAACCAGGGAATATCCCGAAGGCAAGTTGATTTGACCACATTCCTTAGCGATTCAGTTAACTTCACTGACAAGGCCATAAAATACTAATAGCTTTAGTAAGCCCCCTTTATCAATGAAAGGATGCCCATGTGAGACTGTTTTAGTGAAGATGCTTTGTGAGGCTGCTATCAAAATAGAGACATGATGTCTGACTAAGAGACTAAAGAACAGTTCACAAGGCTTAGGGATGATATATTGGGGTATCCCACAAGGTACCGTGACCACACAGCCCGGGGATGTTCAGTATTTCATTCTATTGGATCAATATGTAATCTATGTCATTCGTAACTCTTTTGATTGGATTGTGTCCAGCTGACTGTGAGCTGTGGAATTGTATAAACCAGGATGGTTTTCTTTGTCCGGTGGAGTGGTGTTTTTGACCTTTTGCGTCAGGACCCCTCCCCTTGCTGGCAAGTAAAATAAAGACAATCTGTCGGTTAAGTATCTTGCGTCAATGTGTGTTTGTGTTAAAGTCAAACTCCGAAGTCATGATTTCGACAGGCACTACATTTTACGAAGGATGTGAAGACATCGGAGAGGATCTAGAAAAAGTGAGACGGCATGGGATCCAAGGGGCTGCTGCCCTGTGGATCCAGAACTGGCTTGCCCAAAGGAAGCAGAGAGTGTGTATAGATGGGTCTTTTTCAAAATGGAGATCGGTCACCAGTGGTGTGCCCCAGGGATCTGTTCTGGGACCCTTGCTGTTTGTCATTTTAATAAATGACCTGGATGAGGAAGTGGAGGGATGGGTTGGTAAGTTTGTCGACTTGGTGGGGTTGTGGATAGTCTGGAGGGATGTCAGAAGTTACAGAGAGATATAGATAGGATGCAAGACTGGGCGGAGAAGTGGCAGATGGACTTCAACCCAGATAAATGCATAGTGGTCCATTTTGGCAGGTCAAATGGGATGAAGGAGTACAATATAAAGGGAAAGACTCTTAGTACGGTAGAGGATCAGAAGGACCTTGGGGTCCGGGTCCATAGGACTTTAAATCGGCTCCGCAGGTGGAGGAGGTGGTTAAGAAGGCGTATGGTGTGCTGGCCTTTATCAATCGAGAGATTGAGTTTAGGAGTCCGGGGATAATGATGCAGCTATATAAGACCCTCGTCAGACCCCACTTGGAGTACTGTGCTCAGTTCTGGTCGCCTCATTACAGGAAGGATGTGGAAAAGATTGAAAGGGTGCGGAGAAGATTTACAAGGATGTTGCCTGGATTGAGTGGCATGCCTTATGAGGATAGGCTGAGGGAAGCTCGGTCTTTTCTCCTTGGAGAGACGAAGGATGAGAGGAAACCTAATAGAGGTGTATGAGATGTTGAGAGGCATAGATCGGGTGGACTCTCGGAGGCTTTTTCCCAGGGTGGAAATGTCTGCTACGAGAGGACACAGGTTTAAGGTGTTGGGGGGTAGGTACAGGGGAAATGTTAGGGGGAAGTTTTTCACACAGAGGGTGGTGGGCGAGTGGAATCGGCTGCCGTCAGTGGTGGTGGAGGCAAACTCAATAGGGTCTTTTAAGAGACTCCTGGATGAGTACATGGGACTTAATAGGATGGAGGGTTATAGGTAGGCCTAAAAGGTAGGGATATGTTCGGCACAACTTGTGGGGCCGAAGGGCCTGTTTTGTGCTGTAGTTTTCTATGTTTCTAGGATCTGAGAAATGTTTTTGAGATTGGTTCCAGGAGTGCAGAATGAACAAAGAACAGCACAGGAACAGGCCCTTCGGCCCACCAAGCCTGCGCCGATCACATTGTCCTATCTCGACCAAACGTTTATATCCCTCTATTCCCCATCTGTTCATGTGTCTATCCGGATAAGTCTTAAATGTCGCTAATGTATCTGCCTCAACCACCTCACTGGGCAGCGCATTCCAGGCCCCCACCATCCTCTGTGTAAAAAAACTTCCCCCGCACATCTCCACTGAACCCCTCCCCCCTTATCTTGAACTTGTGCCCCCTTGTAATTGTCATTTCTGCCCTGGGAAAAAGCTTCCAACTCTTCAACCTATGTATACTTCTCATAATTTTATAAACTTCTATCAGGTTGCCCCTCAGCCTCCGTCTTTCCAGGGAGAACAACCCCAGTTTATTCAATCTCTCCTCATAGCTAATACCCTCCATACCAGGCAACATCCTGGCAAATCATTTCTGCACTCTCTCCAAAGCCTCCATGTCCTTCTGGTTAGTGTGGTGACCAGAATTGGACACAATATTCCAAATGTGTCCTAACCAACGTTTAACAACTGTAACATAATTTGCCAACTTTTATACTCGGTGCCCCGTCCGTTGAAGGCAACATGCCACATGCTTTCTTCACCACCTTTTCCACCTGTGCTGCCACTTTTAAGGATCTGTGGACCTGTACTCCCAGATCTCTGCATGTATTTGCTCCTGATGGTTCTGCCATTTATTTTATAGCTCCCACCTGAATTGGATCTACTAAAATGCATCACCTCACATTTGTCCGGATTAAATTCCATCTGCCATTTCTCCGCCCAATTTTCCAACCTATTTCTCTCCTGCTGTATTTTCTGATAATCGTCAGTTAAATGAAAAGGTTGGAGAAGCTGGGGCTGTTCTTCTTTGAGAGGAGAAGGTTGTAAGAGGTTTGATAGAGGCATTGAAAATCGTAAGGGGTCTGGAGAGAATAGATCGGGAGAAAGAGTTTCCATTGGTGTAACCATTGAGAACCAGCGGGCACCAATTTAAGGTGATTGGCAAAATAAGCAATGGTGATACGAGGAGAAAGTATTTCACACAGCGAGTGGTTAGGATCTGGAAATCACTGCCTGAGAATGTGGTGTAAGCAGATTGAACTGAGGCTTTCAGAAAGGGAACTGGATAAGAACCTGAAGAGAGAAACTTTGCTGGGCTATGGGGAAAGGATGGGGAAGTGGGACTAACTGCGTTGTGCTTGTTGAGATCCAATACTGTCACAGAGTCATAGAGGTTTACAGCATGGAAACAGGCTCTTCAGCCCAACTTGTCCATGCCACTCTTTTTTTTTAAACCCATGTTTTGTAACCATTCTCCAATCATTATGGTTGAAAACTCAACACCTGTCACGACACAGTACTCCATAATGCACCAGAGCATCAGTCTAGATATTTGTCTCAAGCCTCTAGGGTGGAAACCTTCCGACTCAAAGATAAGAGTGCGATCCACTGAGGCACAGCTGACACCAGTTTGGGATGTGGATTTGTGGGGGAAGGGTGTAGAATGACCCAGTAGTTAGGTTTGGCATGTGTTAGCTCTGAAAGGGCAAGCTGCATTGTGAGGAACTGGGGGATCTGAAAGATATTTATTGCAGGCAATAGATTGACAACTAGATTTGGGATAAAAGGGAGAGGACCATAAAGTGCTCACGGTAATAGGAAACAACAACAACTTGTATTTATAAAGCACCTTTAATGTAGTAAGCCATCACAAGGTGCTTCACAGGAGCAATATGAAAAAAAATTACACACTAAACCACATGATGTGTAATGGGAGCGGCACAGTGGTTAGCACTGCTGCCTCACAGTGCCAGGGACCCAGGTTCGATTCCCGGCTTAGGTCACCATGTGGAGTCTCACATGACTCTGTGCGGAGTCTGCATGTTCTCCCCGTGTCTGTGTGGGTTTTCTCCGGGTGCTCCAATTTCCTCCCACAGTCTGAAAGACATGCTGGTTAGGGTGCATTGGCCATGCTAAATTCTCCCTCAGTGTACCCAAACAGGTGCCAGAGTGTGGCGACTAGGGGGTTTTCACAGTAACTTCATTGCAGTGTGAATGTAAGCCTACTTGTGACACTAATGAATAAACTTTAAATTTTATGAGGAGATATTAGGGCAGATGGTGAAAATCCTGGTCAAGGAGGTAGGTTTTTGGAGATGGGGGGGTGTGGGCAATGTGGAGAGAGAGATAGAGAGATTTAGAGAGGGAATTCCAGAGCTTAGGATCCAGGCAGCTGAAGGCACGTCTGCCAACAATGGAGTGATTAAATTCAGGAATTTACAAGAGGCGTACATTTGAGCAGAGCAGTTATCTCGAGGATTGTGGGACAGGGGGTGGTTACAGAGGAGGGAGGAGTCTGGCCTTAGAGGGATATGAAAAGAAAATGGGGATTTTAAGTCGAGGTGTCAGTGGATTGGAAGCTAGTGTAAAAAGAAACCTTGCATTTATATATCGCCTTTCTTGACCTGGGACATCCCAAAGCGCTTTACAGCCAATGAAGTGTGAGTGAATTGGAGTCACTGTTCTAATGTAAGGAATGCAGCAGCCAATCTGCACATAGCAAGATCCCAGAAACAGCAATATTACAATGATGCATCAATCTACTTTATTGATGTTGATTGAGGGATAAATCTTGGCCCAGGCACCGGGGAGAACTCCCCTGCTCTGTTATGGAGATCAGGTCAAAATCTCTTAAGGATATGGTTAGTGAGGGGTAAAGGTGACGGGCCGTGGGTGATCATAGAATAGAATCCCTGCAGGGCAGAACGAGGCCATTCGGCCCATCGAGTCTGCACCAATCACAATCCCACTGAGGCCCTATCCCCATAACCTCATGTATTTACCCTGCTAATCTCACTGACACTAAGGGACAATTTAGCGTAGCCATTCACAACCTAACCCACACATCTTTATAGAGTGTGGGAGGAAACCGGAGGACACGGGGAGAATGTGCAAACTCTGCACAGACAGTCAGCTGAGGCCGGAATCGAACCAGGGACCCTGGCGCCCTGAGGCAGCAGTGCTAACCACTGTGCCACCAAATTTAGTGCGAGTTCGGGTACAGGCACCAGAGTTTTGAATGAGATGATGTTTTTGGTTGATAAGGAAGCTGCGGCATTGGGCAGACAGAGAAGCCTCCAGAAAAACAGCAAATGGAAAAGATTCCGTGAATCAAGAACAGTTTGGAATTTAGCAGACAGATAAGAATGGCAGGAGGGCTGTGTAAGTTTGGAGTCTGTAATGTTTAGATACGCGATCTAATCTCAATGTTTGGCCTTGGTTGAGAGTTTACAATCTCTCCAATGTTGAGAGCTATGGATAACACAATGCCTGGCTCGTGTGCACACTTTAGCTGAGAATTATCCAAAGCAAAACAAAGATTGGATATGGCCAAAGCTATAATCAGACACACGGGACCTGCTCTCAACTGGAGTCCGGCTATAAGGCTTGTGATGATGGATTTGATTCTCTCACTATGTGAGGAAGCTGCCGACAGACATCACACTTCACATTGTTCCCAGCAGTACCTTGGGCTCAGTTGTGGCTGTGTCACCGGAGGAAATAACATCTCACTTCACACCATCCAAAGCCGTTCTATCCACGCCTAAACCTCTCCCGCGCTGACCTTTGGCCTGAAGCATTGGGAACACATGAACAGGAGGAGGCAATTCAGCTCCTTGAACCTCTTACACCATGCTGGGGTCCATATGACACAAAAATATATTCAAAACATTACTCTTTTGGCCATATTTTTAAAAAATGACTTTCTATTGAAACAAAAAGGATGGCTGCTGCAAGTCACATGACTGGCCTTTTTTTTCTGGGAGCAACCACCAGGAGTTACAAGAACAAAATAATTATTTGGTCAGCCTGTGGAATCTCACACCTCATTGTACAGATCCCCCGCAATGAACTAAAGCGGATGAACTGACTCCTCAACCTGAACTATCACAAAAGAGAGATCAAAACTCATTGGGCAGGATTTTATTGCCTCGCTCATCCCGAAACCCTAAAATCCCACCCGAGGTCAATGGATCTTCCCAGTGTCCGCCCCTCGCCCGCTCCGATTCCCGTGGCTGGCGGGGTGGTAAGATTCTGGCATTATATTGGAAGAGATACTGACATTCACCTCGTTCCCCCTCCTCAGGAGGAACGATGGAATTCTGGCCAAAAGCTGTTTGTTCAGCTGCAATTAACCATCAATGCGACCTGTCACATGACCCAAGCCTCTGGCCTTTTTTGGACAGCTTTAACCTCACAGGCACTCTGCTTTTTAACATCCCCGCTGGTGAGCCACCAAGAAGCAGACCACCTGGTAGAACATCAACCTGCTCCTTGAAGCCTGTCTCTGCTGGAAGGTTTGCTACCATCGCCGGCAGAACCAACCCAGTCTCTGTGGGGCCAACACTAACTATAATGCAAAGTCTACGGCCGGAACTCTACCACCTCACCTGCCACAGAATCAGAGCGGGCGAGGGTCTGACAGGGCGGCACGGTAGCACAGTGGTTAGCACTGCTGCTTCACAGCTCCAGGGACCTGGGTTCGATTCCCGGCTCGGGTCACTGTCTGTGTGGAGTTTGCACATCCTCCCCGTGTCTGCGTGGGTTTCCTCCGGGTGCTCCGGTTTCCTCCCACACTTCAAAGATGTGCGGGTTAGGTTGATTGGTCATGCTAAAAATTGCCCCTTAGTGTCCTGAGATGTGTAGGTTAGAGGGATTAGTGGGTAAATATGTCAAGATATGGGGTAGGGCCTGGGTGGGATTGTGGTCGGTGCAGACTCGATGGGCCGAATGGCCTCTTTCTGCACTGTAGGGTTTCTATGATTCTATTGACAATGGAAGGCTCTGTTGACCTTGGGCGGGAATTTTCATTGCCGTTTACCACTTTTCTGCATCACCTTCAAACATCTTGGCCCTAAATCATTGATGAAACACCCACGAGCCACAGGGGTTCCAGTACTGAGCCCTGTGGAACCCCACTGGAGACAATGGGGGCGATTCTCCCATCTCGCTGCGCTGATTTTTTGGTGGAGCGGGCTGGGAGATTTCAGCGGGGCAGGGTTAGCACGATCCGTGCTGGGTGTCCAGCCCCGAACGCGTCCCCCACTGCCAGATTCCGGGCACTGTCAGCTCAGAAATAGGCCCAGAGCTGCATTAGTTATTCAGGAGGATACTTTAATATCATTTAAATATAATTAGCAGGCCTTGGAATGAAGCCTCCAGACCCGCTAGCCTCCCACCCTGCTGGAGCGTTTACTCCAGAGGGGTCTACAGGAGCCCCCCATTAATGGGGAGCTGGCAGCCTGAGCGAAGAGGGGCAATCGGGGCACCCCAGAGGGCCAGGCAGCTGGGGGGGTTGTCCCATGGGCATTGGCACCCTGGCAGTGCCAGCCTGGACTCCCTAGCACTGCCCAAAGGGCAAAGTCCCAATGCCCAGGGGGCACCTAGGCATGGGGCAGTGCCAAGGGGGGGGGCAGGGCCTAATGGGGAGGGCCTGATGGGGGTTGGGCCTCTGTGGGGGTGATCAGTAGGGGTGGGGGGGTCCCACTGCCACTGTGCATTTGGGATCACAAGCAGAGGGAGGGAGGCCAGCGATCGGGACTGGCCATCGGGGTTGGGGAGCCAATCTACGGGGGGGGGTGTCAGGACCGCAACGGAGGGGAGGGGGGTGGAACTGCGGGGGGTGGGAATCGACACTAAAGAGTGGGGGGAGGGGGGAATTGACACTGTGGGGGGGGATCAGCACTGCAGGGGGGTCGGCACTGCAGGGGAGGGGGTCGGCACTGCAGGGGGGTCGGCACTGCGGGGGAGGGGGTCGGCACTGCAGGGGGGGTCGGCACTGCGGGGGAGGGGGTCGGCACTGCAGGGGGGGTCGGCACTGCGGGGGGGGGGGGTCGGCACTGCAGGGGGGTCGGCACTGCGGGGGGGGGGGTCGGCACTGCAGGGGAGGAGGTCGGAACTGCAGGGGGGTCGGCACTGCAGGGGAGGGGGGGGTCGGCACTGCAGGGGGGGTCGGCGCTGCGGGGGAGGGGGTTGGCACTGCAGGGGGGGTCGGCGCTGCGGGGGGGGGGGTCAGCACTGCGGGGGCGGGGTCGGCACTGCGGGGGGGGGTCAGCACTGCAGGGGAGGGGGTCGGCACTGCAAGGGAGGGGGTCGGAACTGCAGGGGGGTCGGCACTGCAGGGGAGGGGGGGGTCGGCACTGCGAGGGGGGGTTGGCACTGCGGGGGGGGGGTCGGCACTGCGAGGGGGGGGGTCGGCACTGCGAGGGGGGGTTGGCACTGCAGGGGGGGTCGGCTCTGCGGGGGGGGGGTCGGCACTGCAGGGGGGGTCGGTACTGTGAGGGGGGGGTTGGCACTGCGGGGGGGGTCGGAACTGCAGGGGGGGTGGGTCGGCACTGCGGGGGGGGGTGGGTCGGCACTGTGGGGGGGGGTCAGCACTGCGGGGGGGGGGGTCGGAACTGTGGTGAGAGGTCTACACTGCGAGGGGGGGTGGTCCGCGCTGTAGGGAGAGTCGGCACTGCAAGGGGTGGTTGGCACTGGGGGGGGTTGGCACTGGGGGGGGTTGGCACTGCGGGGGGGTTGGCACTGCAGGGGGTCGGCACTGGGGGGAGGGTCGGCACGGGGGGGGGAGGGTCGGCACTGGGGGGGGAGGGTCGGCACTGGGGGGGGGTTGGCACCGCGGAAGGGAGTCGGCAATGCGGGGGGGGGGGTCGGCACTGCGGGGGGGGGGGGGTCGGCACTGCGGGGGGGGTCGGCACTGCGGGGGGGTCGGCACTGCGGGGGGGGTCGGCACTGCGGGGGGGGTCGGCACTGAGGGGGGGTCGGCACTGCGGGGGGGGGGTCGGCACTGCGGGGGGGGGGTCGGCACTGTGGGGGGGTCGGCACTGCGGAGGGTGGGGTCGGCACTGCGGGGGGGGTTGGCACTGGGGGGGGGGTTGGCACTGTGGAGGGGGGGTTGGCACCGCGGAGGGGGTTGGCACCGCGGGGGGGGTTGGCACTGCGGAGGGGGGTTGGCACTGCGGAGGGGGGGGGTTGGCACTGCGGGGGGGGGTCGGCACTGCGAGGGGGGCGGGTCGACACTGCGGGGGGGGGTCGGCACTGCGGGGGGGCGGGTCGACACTGCGGGGGGGGTCGGCACTGCGGGGGGGCGGGTCGACACTGAGGGGGGAGGGTCGGCACTGTGAAGGGGTGGTCGGCACTGCGGGGGGGGCGGGTCGGCACTGCGGGGGGGGTCGGCACTGCGGGGGGGCGGGTCGGCACTGCGGGGGGGGTCGGCACTGCGGGGGGGAGGGTCGGCACTGCGGGGGGGGGGTCGGCACTGCGGGGGGGGTCGGCACTGCGGGGGGGGCGGGTCGGCACTGCGGGGGGGGTCGGCACTGCGGGGGGGGTCGGCACTGCGGGGGGGGTCGGCACTGCGGGGGGGGTCGGCACTGCGGGGGGGGTCGGCACTGCGGGGGGGGGGTCGGCACTGTGGGGGGGCCGGCACTGCGGGGGGCGGGGTCGGCACTGCGGGGGGGGTCGGCACTGCGGGGGGGGTCGGCACTGCGGGGGGGGTCAGCACTGCGGGGGGGGTCGGCACTGCGGGGGGGGGGTCGGCACTGCGGGGGGGGTCGGCACTGCGGGGGGGGGGTCGGCACTGCGGGGGGGGGTCGGCACTGCGGGGGGGGGGTCGGCACTGCAGGGGGGGTCGGCACTGCAGGGGGGGGGTCGGCACTGCAGGGGGGGGGTCGGCACTGCGGGGGGGGGTCGGCACTGCAGGGGGGGGTCGGCACTGCGGGGGTGTCGGCACTGCGGGGGAGGGGTCGGCACTGCGGGGGGGGGGGTCGGCACTGCGGGGGGGGGGTCGGCACTGCAGGGGGGTGTCGGCACTGCGGGGGAGGGGTCGGCACTGCGGGGGGGGGGGTCGGCACTGCGGGGGTGTCGGCACTGCGGAGGGGGGGTGTCGGCACTGCAGGGGGGGGTCGGCACTGCGGGGGTGTCGGCACTGCGGGGGAGGGGTCGGCACTGCGGGGGAGGGGGTCGGCACTGCGGGGGTGTCGGCACTGCGGGGGGGGGGGTCGGCACTGCGGGGGGGGATCGGCACTGCGGGGGGGGGGTCGGCACTGCGGGGGGGGTCGGCACTGCGGGGCGGGTCGGCACTGCGGGGGGGGTCGGAACTGCGGGGGGGGTCGGCACTGCGGGGCGGGGTCGGCACTGCGGGGGGGGGGTCGGCACTGTGGGGGGGCCGGCACTGCGGGGGGCGGGGTCGGCACTGCGGGGGGGGTCGGCACTGCGGGGGGGGTCGGCACTGCGGGGGGGGGGTCGGCACTGCGGGGGGGGGGTCGGCACTGCGGGGGGGGGGTCGGCACTGCAGGGGGGGTCGGCACTGCAGGGGGGGGGTCGGCACTGCAGGGGGGGGGTCGGCACTGCGGGGGGGGGTCGGCACTGCAGGGGGGGGTCGGCACTGCGGGGGTGTCGGCACTGCGGAGGGGTCGGCACTGCGGGGGAGGGGTCGGCACTGCGGGGGGGGGTCGGCACTGCGGGGGTGTCGGCACTGCGGGGGAGGGGTCGGCACTGCGGGGGGGGGGGTCGGCACTGCGGGGGGGGGGGTCGGCACTGCAGGGGGGTGTCGGCACTGCGGGGGAGGGGTCGGCACTGCGGGGGGGGGTCGGCACTGCGGGGGGGGGGTCGGCACTGCAGGGGGGGGTCGGCACTGCGGGGGTGTCGGCACTGCGGGGGAGGGGTCGGCACTGCGGGGGGGGGGGTCGGCACTGCGGGGGTGTCGGCACTGCGGGGGGGGGGGTCGGCACTGCGGGGGGGGATCGGCACTGCGGGGGGGGGTCGGCACTGCGGGGGGGGGGGGGTCGGCACTGCGGGGGGGGGGGTCGGCACTGCGGGGGGGGGGGTCGGCACTGCGGGGGGGGGGTCGGCACTGCGGGGGGGGGGGGTCGGCACTGCGGGGGTGTCGGCACTGCGGAGGGGGGGTGTCGGCACTGCGGGGGGGGGTCGGCACTGCGGGGGTGTCGGCACTGCGGGGGAGGGGTCGGCACTGCGGGGGAGGGGGTCGGCACTGCGGGGGTGTCGGCACTGCGGGGGGGGGGGTCGGCACTGCGGGGGGGGATCGGCACTGCGGGGGGGGGTCGGCACTGCGGGGGGGGGGGGGTCGGCACTGCGGGGGGGGGGGTCGGCACTGCGGGGGGGGGGGTCGGCACTGCGGGGGGGGGGTCGGCACTGCGGGGGGGGGGTCGGCACTGCGGGGGGGGGGTCGGCACTGCGGGGGGGGGGGGTCGGCACTGCGGGGGGGGGTCGGCACTGCGGGGGGGGGTCGGCACTGCGGGGGGGGGTCGGCACTGCGGGGGTGTCGGCACTGCGGGGGGGGGGGGTCGGTACTGCGGGGGTGTCGGCACTATGGAAGGAAAGTTGGAGGGCTTCATGTGAGGGAAATCGTGTCTGACTAATTTATTAGAGCTTTTTGAGGAAATCTCAACCAGAATGGATAGAGGGGAAGCAGTCGGTTTGTTGTATTTGGACTTCCAGAAGGTGTTCAACCTCGCAAAAGGTTAAGTCATAAGATCAGAGCCCATGGTGTTGGAGGCAGTGCATTAGCATGGATAGAGAACTGGTTAATGGGCAGCAAACAGCGAGTCGGGATGAGGGGTTCTTCTTCAGGTTGGTGACCTGGAACCAGTGTGGTTCCACAGGGGTCAGTGCTGAGGCCGCAACTATTTACGATATATATTAATAACTTGGAGGAAGTAGGTGAATGTACGAGAGCCACATTTGCAGACGACACAAAAATAGATGGAAAGGCAAGTTCCGAGAGGGATGCAAACAGTTTACTATTACTACTAGATACTACTAAAGCAGATTGCTATGTAGAGTTAAAGCACATAGGATTGCGGTTAGTGTCTTGAGTTAGATAGAAAGCTGGTTAGCAACAGGAAGTAAAGAGTTGGAATAAATGGCTCTTTCTCCGATTGGCAGGAAGTGGCTAGTTGGGTTCCACTAGAATGAGTGTTGACTGGCATGAGATGGGAATTCTACCCTTCAGCCAGGAGGAAATCCCCACCTTGGATTGGCTGACAGCTTTCCAGTCCCTCCAACAACAGCGCTGCAGTGGCCAGAGAAGGCACTGCACGGAGCTGCCAGAGCCCGAGTCCTGGGAGCTAGAGGCTCACGTACGGGTGATGGGTCCCAGGCCACAGAGGATAGGGAAGGCCTGGGGATTAGTCAGGAGGATAATCAGGGTCTCAGGGGACAGGTGAGGGGGAGGTCTGATGGTCACTAGGCCTTAAGGGGAGAGTGCCCCAGTCAGAAGGGGCCTTCTGATGGAGGCAACGCCCCCAACCCCTGCAACGCTTTCACGCCCAAGTCTTCACTTCTGGATTTACCCCCAGAGCTGCCATCTGTCTGCCAGCCTAAAAACTGAGGCTGGGTGGGAAACAGGGCAAAGGGGGGCGGCAGGGGGGTGGGGGGTGGGGGGGGGGGGGCACGGAGGGCTTGCTATCTGAGGCCCTGCCCGTCCTAGTGTAAAATCAGTAGGAGGTTGTGATGGGCAGGACGGCAGGAGGGAATCCCGTCTATGCAATTTCACACTCCCCAGCTCCCACCTCCCCTCACCTCAGAACCCACGGGAGTGTGGCTAGTGTAAAGTTCCACACTTGAATACCTCCCAGTGCTATGATTTACTTTCCAGTAGCTGGTTCCAGTTCGTTGTTGCCAAATTAAATCACAGCTTAGTACAACTGGCGTTCCTCCAATTTAAAACCTGTAACTTATAAAAAAAACTCTAAAACTAAGTTCAGAACTGACTCTTCCCTTGTTCAGCTTTATACGTACTGACTGACTAAAGCTGTCCTGAATGCATTTTAAGAATTCTGCTCCCTCTGTGCCTTTCACACAGATTTTATCCCAGTGAGTGCAGCAGTTACTAAATCCTTCGCAATGCTACGCGCATTCCTTCACCTCTGACCCCAGATGTCAGCGTGAGCAGATTGAAAGCCCCTGCAGGGACATGATCCCTCACAGGCACAAGCATGCTCCAGTGTGCAGTTTCCAAGATCTTGATGTTTATGGGGAAGTGGTGGAGAGATAGGCGGAAGTGCAGGAGACTGAGTGTTGGAGGGAGTGGAAGCACGAGGGACGCTGAAAGCAGCATGTCCGGGGACCCCGGAGTTCAGAGTGATTTTGACTCCAATTCCTGGCTGCCAACTGGACAGGAGGAGAGTCTGCCTCTGGGTAGGTGGGAGAGAGGCAGGTCACCAACACCTTCTGTGGGGTAAACAGGGATGGCAATAAGTGCTGGCCTAGCCAACGACATCTACATCTCATGACTGAATAAAAATAAGGCCACAGTCAGGGACCCTTGTGGACTGTGACTGCAGTGATTAGGAGTGGCCACAGGGGAGGGGGAAGAGGGTCACGAGAGGGTGCTTGGAATTGGGAGTGGGTCGGAGAGGGAGTTGGCTGAGGTGGGTTTAGTGATTATGGATGGGGAGAGAGAGGTCGGTGGGAAGGGATCGGTGATTTTTAAGTTCATTTATTAATCACAAGTAGGTTTTCATTAACGCTGCAATGAAGTTACTGTGAAAATCCCCTAGTCGCCACACTCTGGTGCCTGTTCGGGTACACTGAGGGGGAATTTGGCATGGCCAATGCACCCTAACCAGGAGGCGGGGGAGGGATGAAGAGACAGACGGAGCTGGGTGTCACACCGAACACTAAGGAGATATAAACGATGTCGATGGTAGACTTTTACTTGCAATGGATTTGTTGCAAATTGATTATTTCCTGCAAAACTCACTTTGCAGAGAAGCAGGGCAGGAGCTGAGACTCGGAGAGCCAGGCAAGAGCATTTTACACCAAACCAAACAACGTTTCTGTGTGACTGCAGGAGACAGAACAACACATAAACGCCAACCAGTTGCTGACAGCCTGGCTGATGGGAGGCATTGGCCAATCATCTCCATTTTGGTCAGGCTTGTGGTTTCTCTCCCTCTTTTACATCTCCCCATTTTTAATTCCACTACCTTGAGAAATTAGCAGGAGAAACAGAAACACAACAATGACTTGGTGTGACCAATTTTAAACTCTCGTTCATGGGCCAAGATCCCATCCCCAGCTCCCCGCACCACTCCACCCCACTACCCCGTACACAACAGACAGCACGTGGATCCAGAAACATCCCGAGGAATCACATTGTCTTTTTCAGAGCTGGTAACAGTGGAAACATGCTGTGGTAACCAGGCTATAATATATATATATATATATATAATATATATATAACTCTGCAGCTCACAAAGCACAACAACTTATATCTATATAACGCCTTTTAAATCGTAGAACATTCCAAAGAGCTTTAGAAACATAGAAAACTACAGCACAAAACAGGCCCTTCGGCCCACAAGTTGTGCCGAACATATCCCTACCTTTTAGGCCTACCTATAACCCTCCATCCTATTAAGTCCCATGTACTCATCCAGGAGTCTCTTAAAAGACCCTATTGAGTTCGCCTCCACCACCACTGACGGCAGCCGATTCCACTCGCCCACCACCCTCTGTGTGAAAAACTTGACTGGAGCATTGAAAACAAAGTATAAAACCAACCCACATGAAGAGATATTCGATAAGGTGACAGAAAGCTTGGACACTGAGGTAAGTTTTAAGACGTGTCTTGCAGGAGGAAAGTGAGGTGTACGGAGGGAATTACAGAGCTTAGGGCCCAGGCAACTGAAGGCATGGCCACCAATGGCAGAGGAATTAAATGTGGGAATGCTCAAGAGGACAGAGGAAGAGGAGTGTAGATATCTCAAAGGGTTGTGGAACTGGAGGTGGTTGTCCGATAGGGAGGCCAAGGAGGGATTTGAAAGCAAGGATGAGAATATGGGAGTCAACATAGATCCGCAAGGACAGGGGTGATAGGGGAATGGGACTTGGTGTGAGTTAAAGGCAGAGGCAGCTGAGTTTCAGATGACTCAGGTATACAGATGGTAGAATGTGGGAGACCAGCCAGCAGCGCACTGGGATATGTAGGATATATATATACAGAGCACAGAAAGAGGCCATGCAACCCAACTAGTCCAGTCCAGAGGTAACTAACCATGAATGGGAGTTCCAGCATTGCAGATAAGCTGACACAGGGGCAAAGTTGAGCGAGGTGCAAACAGATGTCATAAAAATGAGGTCAGATGTGACACCAAGATTGCGAATAGACAGGCCTAATCTCAGGCTGTTGCCAGGGAGAGGGATGGAGCCAGTAGCTCGGGAATGGAGTTTGGAGTGGGTACTGAAGATAATGGCTTCAGTCTTCCCAATATTTAATTGGAGGGAATTTTTGATCATCCTGAATGTCAGATAAGCTGCCTGATAATTCACCAGCGGTGGAGGAGCTGAGAGAGGCGGGGGGGGGGGGGGGGGGGGGGGGGGCGGGGGGGTGGGGGGAGGAGGTAGAGATGGGGGGGAGATAGAGGTGGTGGGAGGTGGAGGTGGGGGGGAGGTAGAGGCGGGGGGGAGGTAGAGGCGGGGGGGAGGTAGAGGCGGGGGGGAGGTAGAGGTGGGGGGAGGTAGAGGCGGGGGGGAGGTAGAGGCGGGGGGGAGGTAGAGGCGGGGGGGGGAGGTAGAGGCGGGGGGGAGGTAGAGGTGGGGGGGAGGTAGAGGCGGGGGGAGGTAGAGGTGGGGGGGAGGTAGAGGCGGGGGGGAGGTAGAGGTGGGGGGGAGGTAGAGGCGGGGGGGAGGTAGAGGCGGGGGGGAGGTAGAGGCAGGGGGGGAGGTAGAGGCGGGGGGGAGGTAGAGGCGGGGGGAGGTAGAGGCGGGGGGGAGGTAGAGGCGGGGGGGAGGTAGAGGCGGGGGGGAGGTAGAGGCGGGGGGGAGGTAGAGGCGGGGGGGAGGTAGAGGCGGGGGGGAGGTAGAGGCGGGGGGGAGGTAGAGGCGGGGGGGAGGTAGAGGCGGGGGGGAGGTAGAGGCGGGGGGGAGGTAGAGGCGGGGGGGAGGTAGAGGCGGGGGGGAGGTAGAGGCAGGGGGGGGAGGTAGAGGTGGGGGGGAGGTAGAGGCGGGGGGGAGGTAGAGGCGGGGGGGAGGTAGAGGCGGGGGGGAGGTAGAGGTGGGGGGGGAGGTAGAGGCGGAGGGGAGGTAGAGGCGGGGGGGGAGGTAGAGGCGGGGGGGAGGTAGAGGCAGGGGGGGAGGTAGAGGCGGGGGGGAGGTAGAGGCGGGGGGGTAGAGTTGGGTGTGTACAAGTGGAGGCTAACTCTGTGCTTCTGGGTGATGTGACTGAGAGGCAGCAGGTAGATAGGGAGGACAGGAGGGGAACAAGGATCGATCCCTGAGGGACACCCATGCAGGAGCAGAAGGGAAGCCATTAGAAATGATTCTCTGGCTATGGTTAGATAGATAAGAATGGGAACAGGTGAGAACAGTCCCAGCAGCTGGACGACAGTGGGAGAGGTGTTGGAGGAGGAGGAGGATGTGGTCACCATGTCCAGGACCAGGAGGCAAAGTTTACTTTTGTCACCCCGCACAGAATGTCATCTGTGAGTTTGATTTTATGAATGATTAGTTGACGGGATGTGGGCATCACTGGCTTGGCCAGCCCTTCCCCAATTACCCTTGAGAAGGCTGTGGTGAGCTGCCCTCTTGACAAGAGCTGTGGCAGAGACAGAGGATTGGAGGGAACAGATTTAGGCATCACACATTCGAAGCCTGTGGAGATGAAAGAGATGTAGCAGATGCGGCAATCGGGTGATGCGTCCAAGGGTTGGTTTGTTGAGGGAAGAGTGATGATGGCAGCTTTAATGGAGCGGGAAACAGCACCTGAGGAGAGAGAATTGGCAAACACGGGAACCGGCAGGGGAGCTCGGGTGGTTTAGTGGGAATCGAATTGAAGACCAGGAGGTGTGTTCATGGTCAACCTGAGGTTGAAGAGAGCATGAGGAGAGATGAAGGAAAACCAGCCAAGGTTGGGAATTCAGGGCAGATGGAGCTTTATTGGGAATTTGACAAGTGTGCTCGTGGGAAGGAGGGGCACGATTAGGCAGATGATCAAATTGTCTCAATCTTAATGAGATGGAGTCCCAAGAGTTTCTCACAATTGTTTTGGGAGGTCAAGGTGGAGGGGACAGAGAAAGAGAGAGAGAGAGAGGGAGGGGGTTTGGGAAGACCATTTACAATCAAGAAAAGGAGCCGGGTGTTATCTTTGCATTCCGGGATGATCCTGGATTAGTGAGCAGGTATAGAAGATGCGAACAGGACCAGCAGTGTCTGGCAATGGCTAAACCTGGTGTCCCTGTATCCTTTCAGTTCTACACCCTTTGACTGTTAGGGAGTGGTGATGAGCACTGTAGCTGAGGGACTGGCCATGCTTGAGGGAGAGAGTTTTACAGGGGACCAGGGCATTAAAAATGGAAAAAGGTGATGGATAGAGGGTCAAAGGCTAGGCAGCTGGGATGTTGAAAGTGCACTTGTAAATGAGTTGGAGAGTAGCTTATTGCAGGGACAGATACAGAAGTGGGTAGGGATGGAGTGTGGGAGGGAGATGCGGGTGGAAGTGATCAGAAACAGCAGCAATAACCAATTTTAACCCTCTCTGCACACCAACTAACAAGAAACACTCCAATAAATGATGTGTGGAGCAAACTAATTAGACGTTTTTATTACTCGAATACAATAATAACAAAGCCTCTTTAATATAATAAAGCATCCCAGGAATGATTATTAAATAAAGTGTGACACTGAGACACATAAGGAGATATTAGGTCAGATGATCAAAAGCTTGGTCAGAGAGATTTCAAAGTGTCCTAATAAAGTGAGGTAGAGAGATGGAGCGATCTGCGAAGGGAAATCCGGAGCTTCGGACCCAGACAGCTGAAGATACAAATGGTGCAGTGATTATGATTGGGAATGCAGAAGAATCCAGAATTAGAAATCTCAGAGGGTTGTGGGGCTGGAGAAGATGACAGAGATAGGGAGGGGTGAGGCCCAGGAGAGAACAGAAATAAGGATTGAGAATTTTAAAACAGATCTGGTTTGACCAGGAGTCAGTGTAGGTCAGTGGGCACATGGTCGATAGGGGAGCGGGACCTGGTGTGAGTTAAAGTTTACAGACAGCAGAGTTTTGGATGATCTCGAATTTACCAAGGTTGGAAGAGGGGAAGACAGTCAGGAGGTTATTGTCGTCAAGTCTAGAGGTAACACTCTCACTGATAGAGAAACATCATTCAGCTCAGGGCCCCCCCCCCCACAACCCTCTCTCTGCCCCGACCCTACTGAATCCAGTTACCCCATTCCCCCAACCCTACTCTGCCCAATCGCCCATTTAACCCAACTTTACTCCCTCTTACCCACTCCCCATATGCCAGCCTTCAGGATACGGACCGAGTAAGGGCAAATGGTTTTTTGTTTAGTTCAGTTGGTCGGCACAGGCTTGGAGGGCCGAAGGGCCTGTTCCTGTGCTGCACTTTTCGTTATTCTTTGTCCTTACAATCCGCTCCTTTCCCCAGCCACCTGTGCCCCATTTCTCTTCGCGCAGTCCATTACCCTTCACCCTACTCCAATCCTTCTGGCTCTGCACATTCTGCAAGCCTCAATGTGGCAGCCCCCTTGTTCCAGCCGCTTCCCACATCCCGTTATCCGAGCACCATTGCCCCAGCCCCATTATCCCAGCCCCAAGACCCAATCCCAGTGCTCCAGCCCTCTTACCCCAGTCTTACGCCAGTCTTACCCCCTCCCCCTTATCGGAATCCACTTACCCATTCCCCCTCTCCACCCCTCACCCCCTCACCCCCTCACCCCATGCCCTCACCTCCATCACCCCTCACCCCATCTCCCCTCACCCCCATCCTCTTACCCCGCCCCCTCACCCCGCCCCCTCACCCCCATCTCCCCTCACCCATCTCCCCTCACCACACCCCCCACTCCCATTTCCCTCACCCCCACACCCCGCCCCCTCACCCCGCCCCCTCACTCCCATCTCCCTTCACCTCCACCCCCTCACCCCGCACCCTCACTCCCATCTCCCCTCACCCATCTCCCTCACCCCACACCCAACTCCCATTTCCCCTCACCCCCTCACCCCCCCCCCTCACCCCACCCCCCCCCCACTCCCATCTCCCCTCATCCCCACCCCCCTCACCCCTCCCCCCCCATCTCCCCTCACTCCTCCCCCCCATCTCCCCTCACTCCCATCTCCCCTCACTCCCATCTCCCCACACCCCCATCCCCCCTCACCCCCGTCCCCTCACCCCCATCTCCCCTCACCCCCATCTCCCCTCACCCCCATCTCCCCTCACCCCCATCTCCCCTCACCCCCATCTCCCCTCACCCCCATCTCCCCTCACCCCCATCTCCCCTCACTCCCATCTCCCCTCACCCCTGCCCTCTCACTCCCATCTCCCGGCACCCCTACCCCCTCACCCCGTCCCCTCACCCCCATCTCCCCATACCCCCATCTCCCCTCACCCCCATCTCCCCTCACCCCATCCCCGTCACCCCCATCCCCCCTCACCCCCATCCCCCCTCACCCCACCTCCCCTCACCCCACCCCCCTCACCCCCTATCCCCTCACCCCCTGCCCCCTCACTCCCTGCCCCCTCACCCCCTGCCCCCTCACCCCCTGCCCCCCTCATCCCCTGCCCCCTCACCCCCTGCCCCCTCATCCCCTGCCCCCTCACCCCCACCCTCTCACCCCCTGCCCCCTCACCCCCTGCCCCCTCACCCCCTGCCCCCTCACCCCATCCCCCCTCACCCCATCCCCCCTCACCCCATCCCCCCTCACCCCCTGCCCCCTCACCCCCTGCCCCCTCACCCCCTGCCCCCTCACCCCCTGCCCCCTCACCCCCTGCCCCCTCACCCCCTGCCCCCTCATCCCCTGCCCCCTCACCGCCACCCTCTCACCCCCGCCCCCTCTCCTCCGCCCTCTCACCCCCCGCCCCCTCACTCCTGCCCCCTCACCACAGCACTATTGCCCCTGCCTCCTTTCCCCGGCTCCGCTTCGCGAATCCCTTGCGCTGTGTTGTCTGCCTCCCTGGTTGATGATGATGAGTGGGGCTGTATTGGGTTTGTAACAATTTCCTTTGCGCAGAGTGAGAGTGAGAGTGGTTGGGAATACTGCCAGCTTCACCCCCCCTGCCCATTCACCCTACCTGTGGATGGGACCAGGCAGCCGCAGCTGGCAGGGTGGCCTTTTTCGTCCGTTACCCTCGCTCTGTCGGATTTCCTTGCCCTGAGCTTTCCCCTGAACTTGTTCCATCCTCCCAGTGCTGGGACTGGCTGGAAATCTTCATGGATCCCCAGTGATTCCCCTTGCTGCTGCTCGGATAGCCTTGTAGAGTCCCTGTAATTCCTGCTTCGTCTGTGTCCCTCTCTCTCTCCCTCTTCCTGTGTTCTCCGTGCTGGATAAAGTCGGAAATCCCAGCAATTGTTTCGGAGCTGTTAAGCTGAGGACGAGTGTTGGAGAGAGACTGGGTTTCTGAGGGTCCGTCACAGAGCAGGCAACCAGCGAAGGGGAGGGGCTGGAGAGCCAGCCAGCAGCTGCAGTAAGTCCCCCCCCCCCCCCGCCCCCCTGCACCCCCCCCCCATTCCGCAACCCTTCACCAGACAACAGGTGGCTTCCCTGTCCAATAAAACTATTTAAACATCTCACAGCAGGTCTCAGTGACTGAGAGAGGACCAAATTGTCTCAGTACTTCAATCACTGGAGATTTTTAGTTTATTTATTAGTTACAAGTAGGCTTACGTTAACACTGCAATGAAGTTACTTTGAAAATCCTCTCGGCGCCACATTCTGGCACCTGTTCGGGCACACTGAGGGAGAATTTAGCACGGCCAATGTACCCTAACCAGCACGTCTTTCGGACTGTGGGAGGAAACCGGAGCACCCAGTAGAAACCCACGCAGACACGGAGAGAATGTGCAGAATCCACACAGGCAGTGACCCAAGCCGGGAACTGAACCCGGGTCCCTAGCGCTGTGAGGGAGCAGTGCTAACCACTGTGCCACCGGATGGGGTGGAGGTGCTATTCGGGGAGGGAACAATGCACACACATCAAGGAGATTGCTCAATGACGGGGGATTTTTGATCGAAACTGAGAGAAAGTATTTCTGGTGGGAGAGAGAGGTCGGTAATCAGAGGACACCACTTTAGAGTGATTGGAAAAACGAATCGAGGGAAGGTGAGGACACATACTTTCCTGAGGTGTGTGGTTGAATTCTGGAGTGTCCTGACTGAACGGGCGGGGAAGCAGACTCCACAGTAACTTTCAAAGAGGGAATTGGATAAATACAGCAAAGGGACTATGGGGAAAGGACATGGGAGTGGCATTGCCTCTTTAAAGGGCTAGCACAGGCATGATGGACTGAATGTCCTCTTCTGTGCTGTATCGTTCTATGATTCTGCCAAAATAACAACAACTTGCATTTATATAGCATCTTCAACATTGTAAAGCAACTGAGAGCTTCACAGGATCATTGTCAAAGTCCCTGAACCTCTTTATCCCTCTCTCTGCTCCTTTATCGTATAATCAAAGAATGATTGCAGCTCAGAAGGAGGCCATTCAGCCCATGTGTCCATGCTAGCTCTCGACAAGAGCAAAGCACTTAGTTCCACTCATAGAATCATAGAATTCCTACAGTGCAGAAAGAGGCCATTCGGCCCATCGAGTCTGCACTGGCAACAATCCCATCCCAGGCCCTATCCCTACAGGGAATTCAATGTTTTTAAGACGGCAGTAGATAGATTTTTGCTAAACAAGGGAATCAAGGGTTATCGGGGTGGATGGGAATGTGGAATTCGAAACACAAACAGATCCCATGATTGTACTGAATGGTGAAGCAGGCTCGAGGGGCCGATTGGCCTACTTACACTTGTATTTTTTTTAAAAGTCCTATTTTTCCTGGGATGATAGGGGTGACAGGATTAGGATACGACTCCCACATGTGGAAACCCAAACTCAGAGTTCAAACAAACTCTGGAGTAAGGGTCTTATCCTGCAGTGTTGGAATTACAAGTCTTTAGAGAAATGCTCACTGCTCTTGAAGGGTGGATAAGATCTGTTGTACTGTCAAGCTGTCAAGTTATTTAAATGGTCAGCCCTTTAACAATTAAAAAACTGCCTGCCTGTATCTGAGTGTTGAAATAAATCTGTTCTAGCAATGTAAATAATTGTTTGTTGATTCAATGCTATTATAATAATATCACCTCTTGGCTGGATTCCACAACTTACCATTATCACAGTGAGAGGGTGTAAATTCACAGTTTGATTGATAGCTCAAAGAGTAAAGGGTTAGCTGCCTTTGATGTGGGATGATGAAAACAAATGCTTGTTTTTCTGAGGGATTAAGTACTTGAGAGGAGCTAAATGTGTTGAATGAGCTTTCATGAATGGGACAATGTTTTTTTTATTTAGTGGTCTGTAAAAGATATTTAGACCCTTACTTTGTGGGCATGTTGGATAATGGATGACTGGGAAAAGGTGGGGGGGTGGTGGGGAATGAGTTGACACTAAGTTGGCATAGGGGCTATAAAGGACCATAAGTTAGCATTGAGGGTATAGGAGCCATTGCAGATGAGTGTGGGCATGGATTGGCATGACAAGGAGTATGAGGGGCCATTGGGAATGGATGGGGGATCATGAGTTGGCATGAGCTAGCATGGATGGGAATGTGGAGTGTGTGGGTGATGAGGTAGATTGAGTGGTGAGGGCTTGAGGGCCTAATGTTTAAGGAGGAGGTAGTGGCATAGTGGCAATGTCATTGGACAATCAATCAGGTGAATGCTCTGGGGACAAGGGTTCAGTCCCATCATGGCAGCTGATGGAATTCAAATTTAATGAATAAATCGGGAATTAAAAGCTAGTCTCAGTAATGGTGACCATGAAACCATTGTCGATTGTTGTAAAAACCCATCTGGTTCATTAATGTCCTTTCGGGAAGGAAACCTGCTGTCCTTACCTGGTCTGGCCTACATGTGACTCCAGACCCACTGGATGGTTGACTCTGAAATGTCCTCTGAGATGGACGAGCAAGCCAGTTGCATTAAAAGGATCAATAAGGAATGAATGGCACTTGAAATGGCGATGGACCATGCATCCCTGTCGACACTGCAAAGTCCTCCTTTACCAACCCCACAAGTCCCAATCTTGAAAAACCCAACAGAATTTCCTTTTCATAAATCCACGTTAAAAATTATTATTTTTTCAATTCATGGACAGCATCACTTGCAAAGCCAACATTACTGTCAACTTGTCTAATTCACCTCAAATCTCCCTTGCATCCTCCTCACAACTCACAACACCACCCAGTTTGTGTCATCAGCAAACTTGGAAATGTTTGGGGATTTGGATCTCCATCCAGGTCATTTATATATATTGTGAACAGCCGGGGCCCAAGCAATAATCCCTGCGGTACCCCACTGGTCACTTGACTTAAAATTGCCATATCTGGGGACCTTGTGACAAAAGGAAAGGCTCCTATAGGAAGGAAGGGCCATGGATGTCGTCTATATGGATTTCAGTAAGGCATTTGACAAAGTCCCACATGGCAGGTTGGTTAAGAAGGTTAAGGCTCATGGGATACAAGGAGAAGTGGCTAGATGGGTGGAGAACTGGCTTGGCCATAGGAGACAGAGGGTAGTGGTCGAAGGGTCTTTTTCCGGCTGGAGGTCTGTGACCAGTGGTGTTCCGCAGGGCTCTGTACTGGGACCTCTGCTATTTGTGATATATATAAATGATTTGGAAGAAGGTGTAACTGGTGTAATCAGCAAGTTTGCGGTTGACACGAAGATGGCTGGAATTGCGGATAGCGAAGAGCATTGTCGGGCAATACAGCAGGATATAGATAGGCTGGAAAATTGGGCGGAGAGGTGGCAGATGGAGTTTAATCCGGATAAATGCGAAGTGATGCATTTTGGAAGAAATAATGTAGGGAGGAGTTATACAATAAATGGCAGAGTCATCAGGAGTATAGAAACACAGAGGGACCTAGGTGTGCAAGTCCACAAATCCTTGAAGGTGGCAACACAGGTGGAGAGGGTGGTGAAGAAGGCATATGGTATGCTTGCCTTTATAGGACGGGGTATAGAGTATAAAAGCTGGAGTCTGATGATGCAGCTGTATAGAACGCTGGTTAGGCCACATTTGGAGTACTGCGTCCAGTTCTGGTCGCCGCACTACCAGAAGGACGTGGAGGCATTGGAGAGAGTGCAGAGAAGGTTTACCAGGATGTTGCCTGGTATGGAGGGTCTTAGCTATGAGGAGAGATTGGGTAGACTGGGGTTGTTCTCCTTGGAAAGACGGAGAATGAGGGGAGATCTAATAGAGGTATACAAGATGATGAAGGGTATAGATAGGGTGAACAGTGGGAAGCTTTTTCCCAGGTCGGAGGTGACGATCACGAGGGGTCACGGGCTCAAGCTGAGAAGGGCGAAGTATAACTCAGACATCAGAGGGACGTTTTTTACACAGAGGGTGGTGGGGGCCTGGAATGCGCTGCCAAGTAGGGTGGTGGAGGCAGGCACGCTGACATCATTTAAGACTTACCTGGATAGTCACATGAGCAGCCTGGGAATGGAGGGATACAAACGATTGGTCTAGTTGGACCAAGGAGCGGCACAGGCTTGGAGGGCCGAAGGGCCTGTTTCCTGTGCTGTACTGTTCTTTGTTCTTTGTTCTTTATAGACAGGGAGGCGGTGGTTTAGTGGGATTGTCACTGGGCTAGTAATCCATAGACCCAGACCCAATGGTCTGGGTTCAAATCCCACCACGGCAGATAGTAAATTCCATTGAAATTGAATTCAGTTAAAAAAAAATCAGAATGAATAGTCTAATGATGACCATGAAACCATTGTTGATTGTTATAAAAACACATCTGACCTACATGGGGCTCTCAACTGCTCCCAGAAAGCAAACAAGCAAACCATTCGGTTCAAGGCCAATAAATGCTGGCCTTGCAAGAGATGCTGCCCATTAATTAATAAAAAAAATGGTTTCTAACAGAGATAAAGGAGAACCAGTGGAATTTGATAAGGCCCCACACAGGAAGTTACAACATGGGATTGGTGACAATAGGCTGGTCTGACTTGACAATCGGTGAACAGACAATAAAAGTCGGGAAGTGCTGCTGCAACAGTGCAGAGCGTTGATGCAGCAGCATCTTGAGCACTGCTCACAGTTTTGGTCCCCTTACCTGAGGAAGTCATAAATGAATTAAAGGCGGTTCGGAGAAGGTTCACTAGAAACATAGAAAAACTACAGCACAATACAGGCCCTTCAGCCCACAAAGTTGTGCCGAACATGTCCCTACTTTAGCGATTACTAGGCTTACCTATAACCCTCTATCTTACTAAGTTCCATGTACTTATCTAAAAGTCTCTTAAAAGACCCTATCGAATCCGCCTCCACCACCGTTGCTGGCAGCCGATTCCACGCACCCACCACCCTCTGAGTGAAAAACTTACCCCTGACATCTCCTCTGTACCTACTCCCCAGCACCTTAAACCTGTGTCCTCTTGTGGCAACCATTTCAGCCCAAGGAAAAAGCCTCTGACTGTCCACTCGATCAATACGTCTCAACATCTTATACACCTCTATCAGGTCACCCCTCATCCTTCGTCTCTCCAAGGAGAAAAGGCCGAGCTCACTCAACTGATCCTCATAAGGCATGCCCCCAACCCAGGCAACATCCTTGTAAATCTCCTCTGCACCCTTTCTATGGCTTCCATATCCTTCCTGTAATGAGGCAACCAGAACTGAGCACAGTACTCCAAGTGGGGTCTGACCAGGGTCCTATATAGCTGCAACATTATCTCACAACTCCTAAACTCAATTCCTCGATTGATGAAGGCCGGTACACCATACGCCTTCTTAACCACAACCCCAACTTGCACAGCTGCTTTGAGCGTCCTATGAACTCAGACCCCAAGATCCTTCTGATCTTCCAGTCTGCCAAGAGTCCTACCATTAATATTATATTCCGCCATCCTATTTGACCTGCCAAAATGAACCACCTCACACTTATCTCGGTTGAACTCCATCTGCCACTTCTCCGCCCAGTCTTGCATCCTATCAATGTCTCGCTGCAACTTCTGACATCCCTCCACACTATCCACAACACCTCCAACCTTTGTGTCATCAGCAAACTTACCAACCCATCCCTCCACTTCCTCATCCAGGTCATTTATAGAAATCACAAAGAGTAAGGGTCCCAGAACAGATCCCTGGGGCACTCCACTGGTGACCGACCTCCATGCAGAATATGACCCATCTATAACCACTCTTTGCCTTCTGTGGGCAAGCCAGTTCTGGATCCACAAAGCAATGTCCCCTTGGATCCCATGCCCCCTCACTTTCTCAATAAGCCTTGCATGGGGCACCTTATCAAATGCCTTGTTGAAGTCCATATATACTACATCTACTGCTCTTCCTTCATCAATGTGTTTAGTCACATCCTCAAAAAATTCAACCAGGCTCGTAAGGCATGATCTGCCTTTGACAAAGCCATGCTGACTATTCTTAATCATATTATACCTCTCCAACTGTTCATAAATCCTGCCTCTCAGGATCTTCTCCATCAACTTACCAACCACTGAGGTTAGACTCACTGGTCTATAATTTCCAGGACTATCTCTACTCCCTTTCTTGATTGATTCGCTAGATTGATTCCAGGGATTAAAGAAATTAGGGATGATATTAAATCCAAAGAGGGACATATAAAATTGCCAGAAAAAGCAGAAAGCCCGAGAATTGGGACCATTTTAGCAAAAGAGGACAAAACATTTGATTGAGGGGGAAAATAGAATCTGAGAGTAAAATTTCAGGGAGCATAGAAACTAACTGTAAAAATAACGATAAATATGTGAAGAGAAAAAGATTACTAGAGACAAATGTAGGTCCTTTACAATCGGAAGCCGGGGAAATTGTAATGGGGAACAAAGAAATGGCAGAAGAATTGAACACAAACTTTGGTTGTGTCTTCACAAAAGGGAGTTCAAATAATCTCCCAGAAATGTTAGGGAGCCAAGGGTCTAGTGAGAGGGAGGAATTGAAGGAAATCAGTATTAGTAAGAAAATGGTGCTGGGGAAATTAGTGGGTTAAAGACTGACAAATCACCAGGGCCTGATAATTGACGTCCCAAAGTATTAAAGGAAGTGGCCGTGGAAATATTGGATGCATTGGTGGTCATCTTTCAAAATTCGATGGACTCTGGAGCAGTTCTCCGGTTGGAGAGTAGCAAATGTAACCACACTATTTAAAAAGGGAAGAGAGAAAACAGGGAGAATTCCAGACCAGTTAGCCTGACATCAGTTGTGGGGAAGATGCTGGAGTCTATTATAAAAGTCAAGATAACAACATTCGGAAAGCATTAACAGGGTTGGTCCAAGCCAGCGTGGGTTTAGGAAAGGCAAATCATGCTTAACAAATCTACTGGAGGTTTTTGAGGGTGTAACTTGTGGAATAGATAAGGGAGAACCATTGAATGTGGTATATTTGGACTTTTAGAAGGCTGGTGATAAGGTCCCTCATAAAAACATAAAAGGACCATTCGGCCCTTCAAGCCTGCTCCGCTATTCATTATGATCATGGCTGATCATCAAACTCAATTGCCTGATCCCGCCTCCCCCCTATATCCTTTGATCCCATTCGTCCCAAGAGCTATACCTAACTCCTTCTTGAAAACATACAAAATTTTGGCCTCAACTGCTTTCAGTGGCCGTGAATTCCACAGGCTTACCACTCTCTGGGTGAAGAAATTTCTCATCATCTCTGTCCTAAAAGGGTTATCCTATATTGTTAAACTATGAGCACTGATTCTGGACTCCCCCAGTATCAGGAGCATCCTTCCTGCATCTACCCCGTCTAGTTCTGTTAGAACTTTTTTAGGTTTCTATGGGGACAGCTCCATCCCCCACCCCCCTGACCCCCCACCCCCCCTCACCATTCTTCCGAACTCCAGCGAATGTAATCCTAACTGAAACAATCTCTCCTCATACATCAGTCCCGCCATCCCAGGAGTCTGAGTAAACTTTGGAGTCTGATAAAACTTTGCTGCACCCCTATTGCAAGAACATCCTTCCTCAGGTAGGGAAGCCAAAACTGCATACAACTCACCAGGGCCCTGGGTAATTGCAGCAAGACATTCTTCTCCTGTACTCGAATCCTCTCGCTATGAAGGCCAACATACCATTTGCCTCTTTCATTGCCGGCTGCACCTGCAAGCTGACTTTCAGTGACTGGTGTACGAGGACACCCAAGTCTCATTGCAAATTCCTCTCTCCCGATTTATTGCCATTCAGATAGTAATCTGCCTTCCTGTTTTTGCTATCGAAGAGGATAGCATCACATTTATCCATTGCATCTGCCATGTATTTGAATTTTCCCTACAACCGACATCAGGCTGACTGGTCTATAATTCTGTTTTCTCTCTACCTCCCTTTATAATAGTTACGTTAGCTACCTTCCAATCTGAAGGAACTGTTCCAGAGCCTATAGAATCTTGGAAGATGACCACCAATTGACTATTTCCAGAGCCATTCCTGAAGTACTCTGGTATGTAGGTTATCGAGCTCCCGGGATTTATCCTTCAATCCCATCAATTTCCTCAATACCATTTCACTGCTAATACTGATTTCCTTCAGTTCCTCCCTCTCACTAAACAATGTGTCCCCCAACATTTCCAGCAATGTTATTTGTCTCATCCTCATAAGAAGTTAGTGGGTTAAATGAAAGCACATGAGGTAGGGGGTAAAGTATTGGCATTGGATCGAGAATTGATTGACAGGAAACAGAGAGTGGGAATAAATAGGTGTTTTTCAGTGTGGGAGGCAGTGATTAGTGGGGTACCGCAGGGATCAGTGCTTGGGCCCCAGCTATTCACATCATATATAAAAGTGAGAGGGCATGGGATCCAAGGGGCTGCTGCCTGGTGGATCCAGAACTGGCTTGTCCAAAGGAGGCAGAGAGTGGGTATAAATGGGTCTTTTTCTAAATGGAGGTCGGTCACCAGTGGTGTGCCCCAGGGATCTGTTCTGGGACCCTTGCTGTTTGTCATTTTCATAAATGACCTGGATGAGGAAGTGGAGGGATGGGTTGGTAAGTTTGCTGATGACACGAAGGTTGGTGGGGTTGTGGATAGTCTGGAGGGATGTCAGAAGTTACAGAGGGACATAGATAGGATGCAAAACTGGGCGGAGAAGTGGCAGATGGACTTCAACCCAGATAAATGCATCGTGGTCCATTTTGGTAGGACAAATGGGATGAAGGAGTACAATATAAAGGGTAAGACTCTTAATACGGTAGAGGATCAGAAGGACCTTGGGGTCCGGGTCCATAGGACTCTGAAATCGGCCCCGCAGGTGGAGGAGGTGGTTAAGAAGGCGTATGGTGTGCTGGCCTTTATCAATCGAGGGATTGAGTTTAGGAGTCCGGGGATAATGATGCAGCTATATAAGACCCTCGTCAGACCCCACTTGGAGTACTGTGCTCAGTTCTGGTCGCCTCACTATAGGAAGGATGTGGAAAAGATTGAAAGGGTGCGGAGGAGATTTACAAGGATGTTGCCTGGATTGAGTGGCATGCCTTATGAGGATAGGCTGAGGGAGCTCGGTCTTTTCTCCTTGGAGAGACGAAGGATGAGAGGAGACCTAATAGAAGTGTATAAGATGTTGAGAGCCATAGATCGGGTGGACTCTCAGAGGCTTTTTCCCAGGGTGGAAATGTCTGCTACGAGAGGACACAGGTTTAGGGTGCTGGGGGGTAGGTACAGGGGAGATGTCAGGGGTAAGTTTTTCACTCAGAGGGTGGTGGGCGAGTGGAATCGGCTGCCGTCAGGGGTGGTGGAGGCGAACTCAATAGGGTCTTTTAAGAGACTCCTGGATGAGTACATGGAGCTTAATAGGATGGAGGGTTACAGGTAGGTCTAGAAGGTAGGGATATGTTCGGCACAACTTGTGGGCCGAAGGGCCTGTTTGTGCTGTAGTTTTTCTATGTTTCTATGTTTCTATAAATGACCTGGATGTAACATTTCCAAGTTTGCTGATTACTCAAAACTGTACGGAATTGTGAGTTGTGAGGAGGATGCAAGGAGGCTTTAAGGTGATTTAGACAAGTTGAGTGAATGGGCAACCACATGGCAGATGCAGCATAACTAAATGGGTAAATGTGAAATTATCCACGTTGGTATAAAAGGAAGAGGATTATTTAAGTGATGATATATTGGGAAGTGTGAACATACAAAGGGATCTGGTGTTCTTGTACAGATCCCAAAGCTTCCCCATTTTCCAGTATCCCTTAGTTTTTGCCTTTATGTTATCCTTAACTTTGTTGCTTAGCCATGGAAGTCTTTCCCCCCTCCTACCACCTTTCCTCCTCTCTGGAATATATTTTAGTTGGGAGGACTTGAATATCTCCGTAAATACCTGCCACTGTTCATCAAATGTCCTATCTTGTAGTCTTCCTGCCCAGTCCACTAAGGCCAAATCTGTCCTCTTGTGTAAGTTCCTTTGTTTAAATCCAGAATGCTAGTGTGGGACTCCAGTTTCTCACTCTCAAACTGAATTTAAAATTCCAGCTCTTCACGCTATAGATCTACTCAACCCCTGCTCACAGCAGAATTCCCTCATCCTAGGATTCAATCCAGGGAACCTTGGTTGCACTCCCTCCAGGACAAGTATATCTATCCTTCAGTGAGCGATCCAAGACCACTGTGGGTGTGGTCTTATCAAGGCCCTATATAATGATAACCACAGCCTCTAGCTCATCACTTCTGCCCCCTTTTGGTGAGTTTGTGTATTCTTTCATTTCTCTCTTTTTTCTCTCACTCTGTGTTTGGATGGAAGTTATCCTGTCATTCGCACTCCCTCTGGACATTTAATTTGTTTATTTAATTTGCTCATTACCATTTCCTTTGGCTTTTGAGCCACAAGATCTTTGAAGGCCATAAGATGTAGGAGCAAAAGGAGGCCATTCAGGCCATCGAGGCTGCTCCACCATTCAATGGGATCATGACTGATCTGAGGTGATAATCCTCAACTCCACTTTCCCACCTTAACCCCATAACCCTCGATTCCCTTACTGGTCAAAAATCTGTCTATCTCAGCCTTGAACATAGTCAACCCAGCCTCTACAGCCCTCTGTGGGAAAGAATTCCACAGATTCACTATCCTCTGAGAGAAGAAATTCCTCCTCATCTCTGTCTTCAATGAGTGACTTCTTACTCTGAGATGATGCCCTTTGGTCTGGGACTCTCCCACAAGGGGAAACAACCTCTCAGCATCGACCCTGTCAGGCCCTCTGAGAATCTAATATGTCTCAATAAGGTCGCCTCTCATTCTTCTAACCTCCACTGAGTACAGACCCAACCTACTCAACCTCTCCTCATAAGAAAATCCCTCCATACCTGGGATCAACCTAGTGAACTTTCTCTGGGCTGCCTCCAATGTCAGTGTATCTTTCCTTCGATAAGGGGACCAAAACTGTTCACAGTATTCCAGGTGTGGTCTAACTAGTGCTGTGTATAATTTTAACAAGGCTTCCCTATTTTTACACTCCATTCCCTTTGAAATAAAGGCCAACATTCCATTTTCCTCCCAATTACCTGCTGAACTTGCCCGCTAACTTTTTGTGATGAATGCACAAGGACCTCAAAATCCTCTCTGCCAATCCTGCTGCCATCAGACTTTGAATGGACCTACCTCGCATTAAGTTGATCTTTCTGTACACCCTAGCTATGACTGTAATGCTACATTCTGCACTCTCTCCTTTCCTTCTCTATGAACGGTATGCTTTGTCTGTATAGCACGCAAGAAACAATACTTTTCACTGTATGTTAGTGCACGTGACAATAATAAATCAAATCAAATCTCTGTGCTGCAGCTTTCTGCAGCCTTTCTCCATTTCAATAATATTCAGCTCCTTCATTCTTCCTACCAGAGTGTAAAACCTCACATTTTTCTACATTATATTCCATCTGCCAAGTTTTTGCCCACTCACCTAACCTGTCTATATTCCTCCATCCACTCGTTGTATCTTCCCACCTAATTTTGTGTCAACCACAAACTTGGCAACAGTACATTCACTTCCCTCATTCAAATTGTTAATATATATTGTACAAAGAACAAAGAAAATTACAGCACAGGAACAGGCCCTTCGGCCCTCCAAGCCTGCACTGACCATGCTGCCCGACTTAACTAAAACCCCCTACCCTTCAGGGGACCATATCCCTCTATTCCCATCCTATTCAGGTACTTGTCAAGACGCCCTTTAAAAGTCACTATCGTATCTGCTTCCACTACCTCCCCCGGCAACAAGTTCCAGGCACCCTCCACTCACTGTGTAAAAAAACCTGCCACGTACATCTCTTTTAAACCTTGCCCCTCACACCTTAAACCTGTGCCCCCTAGTAATTGACTCCTCCACCCTGGGAAAAAGCTTCTGATTATCCACTCTGTCCATGCCTCTCATAATCTTGTAGACTTCTATCAGGTCGCCTCTCAACCTCCGTCGTTCCAGTGAGAACAAACCAAGTTTCTCCAACCTCTCCTCATAGCTAATGCCTTCCATACCAGGCAACATCCTGGTAAATCTTTTCTGTACCCTCTCCAAAGCCTCCATATCCTTCCGGTAGTGTGGCGACCAGAATTGAACACTATATTCCAAATGCGGCCTAACTAAGATTCTATAAAGCTGCAACGTGACTTGCCAATTTTTAAACTCAATGCCCCAGCCGATGAAGGCAAGCATGCCGTATGCCTTCTTGACTACCTTCTCATCTGCATTGCCACTTTTAGTGACCTGTGTACCTGTACACCCAGATCCCTTTGCCTATCAATACTCTTAAGGTTCTGCCATTTACTCCATATTTCCTATTTGTATTATACCTTCCAAAATGCATTACCTCACATTTGTCTGGATTAAACTCCATCTGCCATCTCTCCGCCCAAGTCTCCAACTGATCTATATCCTGCTGTATCCTCTGATGGTCCTCATCGCTATCCGCAAATCCACCAACCTTTGTGTCGTCCGCAAACTTACTAATCAATCCAGTTACATTTTCCTCCAAATCATTTATATATATTACAAACAGCAAAGGTCCCAGCACTGATCCCTGAGGAAAGCCACTTGTTCCAGCCCTCCATTCAGAAACGCACCCTTCCACTGCTACCCTCTGACTTCTTTGACCGAGCCAGTTTTGTATCCACCTTGCCAGCTCACCTCTGATCCCATGCGACTTCACCTTCTGCACCAGTCTGCCATGAGGGACCTTGTCAAAGGCCTTACTGAAGTCCATGTAGACAACATCCACTGCCCTACCCTCATCAATCATCTTCGTCACTTCCTCGAAAAGCTCGATCAAGTTAGTGAGACACGACCTCCCCTTCACAAAACCAAGTTGCCTCTCACTAATACGTCCACTTATTTCCAAGTGGGAGTAAATCCTGTCTCGAAGAATCCTCTCCAATAATTTCCCTACCACTAATGTAAGGCTCACCGGCCTGTAATTACCTGAATTATTCCTGCTACCCTTCTTAAACAAAGGAACAACATTGGCTATTCTCCAGTCCTCTGGGATCTCCCCTGTAGCCAGTGAGGATACAAAGATTTCTTTCAAGGCCCCAACAATTTCCTCCCTTGCCTCTCTCAGTATTCTGGGATATATCCCATCAGGCCCTGAGGACTTGTCTACCTTAATGTTTCTCAAGAACCCCAATACCTCCTCCTTTTTGATCTCAACATGACTCAAACTATCTACACACCCTTTCCCAGACTCATCATCCACCAAGTCTTCTCTTTGGTGAATACTGATGCAAAGTACTCATTTAATACCTCGTCCATTTCCTCTGGCTCCACACATAGATTCCCTCCCCTGTCCTTGAGTGGGCCAACCCTCTCCCTGGCTCCCCTCTTGCTCTTTATATATGTATAAAAAACCTTGGGATTTTCCTTAATCCTGCTGGTCAATGCTTTTTCGTGACCCCTTTTAGCCCTCCATACTCCTTGCTTAAGTTTCTTTATACTTTCCTTGTATTCCACACTTGCAAATTCACATTGCTGTTTTTGCCATTTGGCATGCGAGTAGTCCCGTTTGGTAGCTTCACTCCAACACGGAGGGTGTCTTCCGGAAGTGCACCTTCGGGTAGCAGTGACTGCGCTGATGCACCTCTTCCCCGCAGGCGAGATTGACTAGGTTAGGATTGTTTTTGCTGGAGTTCAGACGAATGAGGGGGGATCTCATAGAGACTTATAAAATTCTAACAGGTCTAGATAGGGTAAATGCAGGGAGGATGTTCCCGATGGTGGGGGAGTCCAGAACCAGGGGTCACAGTCTGAGGATTCAGGGTAGATCATTTAGGACGAAGGTGAGGAGACATTTCTTCACCCAATGAGTGGTGAGCCTGTAGAATTCATTACCACAGGAAGCAGTTGATGCCAAAACAGTGAATGTATTCAAGAGGAGGCCGGATATAGCACTTGGGGTGAACGGGATCAAAGGTTATGGGGAAAAGCAGGATTGGGCTATTGAGTTAGATGATCGCGATGAATGGCAGAGCAGGCTAGAAGGGCTGAATGGCCTCCTCCTGCTCCTATCTTCTATGTTTCTAAATGCGAGGTGATGCTTTTTGGAAGATCAAATTTAGGTGTGAATTATTCTGTAAATGGCAGAACCCTGAGGAACATCAACATACAGAGGGATCTGGGCGTGCAGGTCCACAGTTCGCTAAAAGCAGCAACACAGGTGGCCAAGGTGATTAAGAAGGCATATGGCACGCTTGCCTTCATCAGCATTCAGTATAAGAGTTGGCAAATTATCTTGCAGTTATATAAAACCTTGATTCGGCCGCATTTGGAGTATTGCGTGTAGTTCTGGTCACCACAATACCGAAGGACATGGAAGCTTTGGAGAGAGTGTAAAGAAGGTTCACCAGGATGTTGCCTGGTCTCGAGGGTGTTGGCTATGAGGAGAGGTTGAATAAACTAAGATTGTTTTCACTGGAAAGACGGAGGCTGAGGGGAGACCTGATAGAGGTCTACAAAATTGAGAGGCACAGACAGGGTGGATAGTCAGAGGCTTTTTCCCAGGGTGGAAGTGTCGATTACAAGGGGGGCACAGGTTCAAGGTGAGAGGGGGAAAGTTTAAGGGGGATGTGCGGGGAAAGTTTTTCACGCAGAGAGTGGTGGGTGCCTGGAACGCGCTGCCAGAGGAGGTGGTGGAAGCAGGAACATTAGCAACATTGAAGAGGCATCTGGATGGGTGCATGAATAGGGAGGGAATAGAGGGATACGGACCGAGTAAGGGCAGAAGTTTTTTTTAAGTTTAGTTAGAGCATCATGATCGGCACGGGCTTGGAGGGCCGAAGGGCCTGTTCCTTTTCTTTGTTCTTTTGTTTGTACTCCTCTTCATCATTCATTGATCATTTATGAACCATAATTGTTTAATGTAGAGCAACTTGGATCATTTTAACGTTTATCCTGTGTTTTGTTAATTTTATCACCTTAATCTAATTAATTTCCCTGATTATTCTTTATTTACATTTGTCGCTTGGTTTAAATAACTTGGCATCTCCTCCCTCTCGACATCACATTCCCACGTTTGCCAAATTCCTCTTGTTGCTCTGTAGAGCGATTCTCACTGGGCTTTGGTGCTTAGAACTTCAGGCAGTTTGTGCCTACTGCCAGTGTTGGTGCTTTAATAGGGGAGCTCCCTCTGGTGGACCGCGCTCATCTGTACAATGGCCCCTCTCCTCATCTGTGTGAAGGAGGCAGAAAGAAGCTGCGTTTGTGTTAATGCTGAATTGTGTTTCACAACCAGGGAACCGGAGACCTAACCCTGCTCCAGGGACACATTCTTCCCCCTATCAGACTGGCGATGCCGACCCTCCGAACATCGGTACAGCCGGTAAGTCAGCACCAGGACTTTACTCCTTCCAGATCACTCCCTTTGAACAAAGCATACCCCCAACATTTCCCCCCATCCCCCTCTTCCCCACAAATGTCTTGCTGCATCTGTACAGGGCATTGGTGGGGCCGCAGCTGGAATACTGTGTGCAGTATTGGTCCCCTTATTTGCGGAAGGATATATTGGCCTTGGAGGGAGTGCAGAGAAGGTTCACCAGGTTGATACCAGAGATGAGGGGTGTTGATTATGAGGAGAGGCTGAGCAGATTGGGTTTGTACTCATTGGAATTTAGAAGGCTGAGGGGGGATCTTATAGAGATAAGATATATAAGATAATGAAGGGGCTGGATAGGGTAGAGGTGGAGAGATTCTTTCCACTTAGAAAGGAAGCTAGAACTAGAGGGCACAGCCTCAAAATAAAGGGGGGTCAGTTTAGGACAGAGTTGAGGAGGAACTTCTTCTCTCAGAGGGTGGTGAATCTCTGGAATTCTCTGCCCACTGAAGTGGTGGAGGCTTCCTCGTTGAATATGTTTAAATCACGGATGGATGGATTCCTGATCGGTAAGGGAATTAGGGTTATAGGGATCAGGCGGGTAAGTGGAACTGATCCACTTCAGATCACTTCATGATCTTATTGAATGGCGGGGCAGGCTCGAGGGGCTAGATGGCCTACTCCTGCTCCTATTTCTTATGTTCTTATGTAAATGCTGCCCTGATTTAAAATCAAAGTGATCGTCATTGGGAACATGACTAGAATCTACCAGCAGGGACAGATGATCGAATATTTAGATGTGAATGAGCTGATCTGAGAGTTAATATCCAATGGTGAAGGGGAGGTCATGGCTGGGTTTTTTTAGTTGCCTTTTTAGAAAACTTCATTAACATTTCTATTTTTCTATGTTTTTCTAGGGGACTTCCAGAAAGTATGAAAGGGTTCCACACATGAGATTATTAACAAAAAGGACAGTGCATGGCTTTAGAGGTAATTTTATGACATCGATCTGCCGTTAGTGGGATGTAGGATGTCGAGATAAACCAGGCGTGGTGGGGGTGATCCTCCCAAAAAAACTCTAAGTGCTGAATTTGCGGTAAAAATGGTGTAAATCATGATTGTTTTTTCAGTGGAGGTTCAGACGTGAATCTCCCGCACTCTGTGCAACGCAGAGGTCACAATCGCGAATATCATTAAAAGCTCGGGGGGGGGCGGGGCCTATTCAGGCTGGAGTCTGACAGCTCCAGAACTCTGCACATGCGCAGTGGTCCCGATCTGTCAGCCTCCCGTTTGTGGCCAGCTCGACCCCCGCAGTGCTGCCCCTCCAGACCCATCCCATGGCCCAATCGCGGCCCCCATACACAGTCCCAGGCTAGCCCCGACCCCCCCGTCTCATCCTGCCCTGATCTCCAGCAACCCCCCCCCACCCCCCAGCTGTGACGATCCCCCTCACCCTGGCAGACACCCCCAAGGAGAGGCAGACCCCCCCCCCCCCACAGCCTGCCCCAACCGATCCCCATGTTGAGTGGCAGCGGGAACCCCACCCCCACTGATCGCTCCCTAAGCCCCACCCACAATAGACCCCACCCCCTTGGCACTGTCCGATCCCTGATGGGCAGTGCCAAGGTGCCCCCTGGGCATGGGCACTCTGCCCTTGGGCAGTGCCAGGGGGCACAGGCTGGCACTGCCAAGCTGCCCATGCCCAGGGGGCACTACCTCCCCATGCCCAACCCTCCGGGGGGGCCCCGATTGTCCCCCCTTCACTCCAGTGAGGTCTCCTGCTAGTTCCCCGAAACGATGGAGCTGCTCTAAACCCCGCTGGAGTGGGGTTGTTCTGGCAGGATGGGAGATGCTATCGGACCCAGAGAATTCAGCCCTGGGCCCGATAATCACATTCAAATTACATTAAAAATAGACTGAAATAACTTCCCCGCGAATCGACGCACGCGCGCGTCTCCCGACCTGACCCACCAAAAAATTAACGGGTCGGAATGGGAGAATCCCCCCGGTATGTGCGAGCTCTCAGCGATTGCCCTCTGAGGCTGGATTAAACTCTGGAGCCCCTGTGAAATTGCCCATTGTGCCTCAAGCATGCCATGGTCCTCAGGGATTCGGCTGTGCCTTGGACCCTGCCACCCATGGCTACCAATTCCTGCCCCAGGCTTTCCATTGCGGTCTCTACCCTTGCGGTCAGCGTTGGCCTGGGTGCCGGCACCATCTCCAGCAGCTTTGGGAGAACTGATTCCAGCAGATCAATAGCAGTTTGTCAGAGCTCTGACAAAGGATCATCTAGACTCGAAACGTTGGCTCTTTTCTCTGCCCACAGCTGCCGTCAGACCTGCTGAGATTTTCCAGCATTTTCTGTTCTTGTTGCAGGTGGAAAGAAAATGTTCCCATTGGGAAGGGTCAAGAACAAGAGGGCACAGAATTAAGGTTATTGGAAAAGAAGCAACGGGGACATGAGGAGAAACTCTTTCACATAGTGAGCGCTGCAGCAGCTTGTCAAGGCTTCTTCAACAGCACCTTCCAAATCCTTAACCTCTACCAGTTAGAAGGACAAGGGCAACTGATGCATGAAAACACCATCCCTTAGGAAGTTCCCTGCTAGCCACTCACTGGACAGAATCTTGCCACCCCGCCCACCACAGAAATCAGAGCGTGCGGGACACGGACCATGAAAAGGTCCATTGATCTCAGGTGGGATTTTCTGGACCTGGGGCGAAGGGCTCAAGCTGAGAGGGGCGAAGTATAACTCAGATATTAGAGGGATGTTTTTTACACAGAGGGTGGTGGGGGCCTGGAATGCGCTGCCAAGTAGGGTGGTGGAGGCAGGCACGCTGGCATCGTTTAAGACTTACCTGGATAGTCACATGAGCAGCCTGGGAATGGAGGGATACAACGATTAGTCTAGTTGGACCAAGGAGCGGCACAGGCTTGGAGGGCCGAAGGGCCTGTTTCCTGTGCTGTACTGTTCTTTGTTCTTTGGGGCGAGCGTGGTCAGAAAATCCCGCCCAGCGTCCTGACTTAGAAATATATCGCCGTTCCTTCACTCTCGCTGGGTCAAAATCCTGGAACTCCCTCCCTAATTGCACCGTGAGTGTGTCTACACCAACTTTGACTCAGAGCATTGGGAACTTTTCACTCACTGTCCCTCACTGGCACTGAGGACCATCAGGACAATGAGAACTCATGAACCACTGGATACCATTAACTTATTGACCACTCAGCACCAGTGACACAATGGGATCTGCTGACCTGTTCGACAGTGTCAACTAATTGACTGCTGGGTATTACTGACACTGATACCTCACTAACCTCTGCTAACGGCTAGGCACTGTCATCTTACTGACCAGTGAACACTGCTCACTCACTGAATGCTGGGCACGAGGAAACTCAGTAACCGCAGGCTTTCTGGCAGCTGATACACTCACTGTGGGCTTTCTTGAGGTCTCCTTTTAAATTTATTTATTAGTGGCACAAGTCGGCTTACATTAACACTGCAATGAAGTCACTGTGAAAATCCCCCGGTCGCCACACTCCGGCTCCTGTTCGGGTACACTGAGGGAGAATTTACCATGGCCAATGCACCCTAACCAGCGCGTCTTTAAGACTGTGGGAGGAAACCGGAGCACCCGGAGGAAACCCACACAGACACGGGGAGAACGTGCATAACTCCACACAGTGACCCAAGCCAGAAATCGAACCCGGGAGTTTGACGTTGTGAGGCAGCACTGCTAACCACTGTGCCATCCTTTATAAGATTGCAGGCAGGAAGAGTTTGGCATTTCGTGAAACTGTCACACTCAAAATTACATGCCGACAGGAATGCTACCTAATTCCCTGGAGTCACACTCTGTTCCTGCATTCTCTCCCATCACTTCCAGCATCACCCGACAGATTATCCTGGAGACTCGAGGACAGAATTGACAGAATTCCCACTCACCTGAAGAAGGGGCTTGCAGCTCCGAAAGCTTGTGTGGCTTTTGCTACCAAATAAACCTGTTGGGCTTTAACCTGGTGTTGTTAAACTTCTGACTGTGTTTACCCCAGTCCAACGCCGGCATCTCCACATCATGACTCGAGGACAGTCAGAGAGGGTTGGAAAACTAACCTCCAAAAGGACAAATTAAATACAAGCAACTGGGTCATTGCATAATAAAGTCTCATCTCAGCGCTTTGTCATTAACAGTGTAATACAAGTGACTTGAATCTCTAATTTCTTCGACAGCTGAAGAAGTTGGCACGGTTGTGCTGAGCTACGTATGGACATTTTCAAATTGAACTTTTTCTAAGTCAGGGATAAATCAGTTCATGCACTCTTTCTCTCTCTCGCTCTCTTCAACCTGCTCGCCCATTGAATGAATCCCACAGCCCCCAGTGTTTGCCCCTGCTATTTGAGCCATTCAAGGAGCAGACGTGCCGGCTGAGAGACAGACCACGTGGCCTGCAGCGGGTCAAGAAGATGGCAAAGGACAAATAGAAATGGACAACAATTACTCGCCGAGCCAACGATATCCACATCCTGTCAGCAAATTAGAGAAACATGTCGGGTGGAATTTGACAGCAGCTGTGAAAAAAATGTTTCTCAACATCACATTCGCGTCTTTTGCAAATCACTTTAAATCTGCGCCCTCTCGTTCTGGATCCTTTAACGAGTGGGAACAGTTTCTCGCTATCTGCTCTGCCCATCCCCCTCATGATTTTGAACATCTCTATCAAATCTCCTTTTAACCTTCTTCTCTCCATGAGAACAGTCCCAACCTTTCCAATCTATCCTCACAACTGAAGATTCTGATCCCTGGAATCATTCCTTTAATCCTCTTCTGCATTCCCTCCAATGCGTTCACATCCTTCCTGTAATGTGGCAGCCAGAACTGTACACAGTACTCCAGCTGAGGTCTAACTAGCGTCTGGTATAAGTTCAGCATAACCTCCTTGCTCTTGTACTCTATTCCCCTGTGAATAAAGTCCAGAATACTATATGTTTTATTAACTGCTCTCCACTCATCCTGCCACTTTCAATGATCTATGCACTTACATAGAAAAGCGTAGGAAATAGGAGCAGGAGGAGGCCATTCAGCCCTTTGAGCCGAGTACGCCTTATTTTATATTGTCTCTCCATGTTCTTCCTGCTAAAATACATAAAGTCATGGAACCAGAGAGGTTTACAGCATGGAAACAGGCCCTTTGGCCCAACTTGTCCATGCTGCACTTTTTAAAAAAAACCCCGAAGCTAGTCCCAGTTGCCCGAATTTGGCCCATATCCCTCTACACCCATCTTACCCATGTAACTGTCTAAATGCTTTTTAAATTGTACCCGCCTCTACTACTACCTCTGGCAGCTTGTTCCAGACTCTTGCCGCCCTCTGTGTGAAAAGATTGCCCCTCTGGACACCTTTGTATCTCTCCCCTCTCACCTTAAACCTATGCCCTCTAGTTTTAGACTCCCCTACCTTTGGGAAAAGATATTGACTATCTAGCTGATCTATGCCTCTCATTATTTTATAGACCTCCATAAGATCACCCCTCAGCCTCCTATGCTCCAGAGAAAAAAGGTCCAGTCTATCCAGCCTCTACTTATAACTCAATCCATCAAGTCCCGGTAGCATCCTAGTAAATCTCTTCTGCACTCTTTCTAGTTTAATAATATCCTTTCTATAAGAATGTGACCAGAACTGTACACATCACCTCACACTTCTCCACATTGAACTTCATCTGCCACCTATCTGCCCACTCCACCAACTTTTGATGTTCTACACTGTCTTCCTCACAGTTTACAATACTTCTAAGTTTTGTATCATGCGCAAACTTTAATATTTTCCCCTGCAAACAAAGATCTCGATCAGTGGCAGGAAAGAACTTAAACAAGGACTTAGGAGGGCTAAAAGGGGCCATGAAATGTCCTTGGCAAACAGGACTAAGGAAAATTCCAAGGCATTTTATACATATATAAGGAGCAAGAGGGTAGCTAGGGAAAGGGTTGGCCCACTCAAGGACAAAGGAGGGAATTTATGCAGAGGAAGTAGGTGAGATCCTTAACAAATACTTTGCATTTGTATTCACAAAGGAGAAGGACATGGTGGATGGTGAGCCTGGAGAGGGCTATGTTGATATTCTGGGGAATGTCGAAATTAAAAAAAGGAGGTGGTATTGGGTGGTTTGAAAAGCAGTAAGGTAGACAAGTCACCGGACCTGATGGGATAGAAACATAAAAAAACTACAGCACAAACAGGCCCTTCGGCCCACAAGTTGTGCCGAACACACCCCTACCTTCTAGACCTACCTATAACCCTCCATCCTATTAAGCTCCATGTACTCATCCAGGAGTCTCTTAAAAGACCCTATTGAGTTCGCCTCCACCACCCCTGACGGCAGCCGATTCCACTCGCCCACCACCCTCTGTGTGAAAAACTTACCCCTAACATTTCCCCTGTACCTACCCCCCAGCACCTTAAACCTGTGTCCACTCGTAGCAGACATTTCCACCCTGGGAAAAAGCCTCTGAGAGTCCACCCGATCTATGCCTCTCAACACCTTATACACCTCTATTAGGTCTCCTCTCATCCTTCGTCTCTCCAGTTCCAGGATCTATCTCAGAATACCGTGGGAGGAAATTGCTGGGGCTTAGCATGAAATCTTTCAACCATCTTCAGTCATAGGAGGGGTCCCGGAGGTCTGGAGAATAGCCAGCGTTGTTCCTTTGTTTAAGAAAGGCAACAGGGATGATCCATGTAATTACAGGCCGGTGAGCCTTAGGTCAGCGGTAGGGAAATGATTAGGGACAGGATTTGCTCACATTTGGAAAAATATGGACTTATCAGCGATAGGCTGCATGGCTTTGTGCGGGGTGGGGTGTCTCACAAACCTGATTAAGTTTTTTGAGGAAGTGAAGAAGATGATTGATGAGGGTAGGGCAGTGGATGTTGTCTACATGGACTTCAGTAAGGCCTTTGACAAGGTCCCTCATAGCAGGCTGATACAGAAGATGAAGTCACATGGAATCACGGTGAGCTGGTAAGATGGATACAGAAATGGCTTGGTCATTGAAGGCAGAAGGCAGCGCTGGAAGGATGTTTTCTGATAAGTTTGCAGACATCACAAAGACTGCAGATAGCGATGAGGACTATCAGAGAATGCAGCAGGATATAGATTGGGTGGAGAATTGGCAGGTGGAATTTAACCTGGAAAAATGCAAGGTGATCCATTTCGGAAGGTCTAATGCAGCAGGGAAGTATAAATGGCAGAACCCTTCGAAGCATTAACATACAGAGGGATCTAGACGTACAGGTCCACAGTTCCCTGAAAGTGGCAACACAAGTGGACAAGGTGGTTAAGAAGGCATATGGCATTCTTGCCTTCATCAATTGGGGCATAGAATATAAAAATTGCCAAGTCATGTTGCAGCTTTATAGAACCTTAGCTCGGTCACGTTGGAATATTGCGTACAATTCTGATCGCCACACTACCAGTAGGATGTGGAGGCTTTGGAGAGGCTTCAGAAAAGGTTTACCAGGATGTTGCTTGGGTTTGGCGGGTATTAGCTTGGAGGAGAGATTGGACGAACTTGGTTTGTTTTCACTTGAATGTCAGATGTTGATAGAAGTTTTCAAAATGATGAGAGACACGGATGAAATGGATATTCACAGTCTTTTTCCCAGAGTAGAAATGCCAATTACTAGGTGACACAGGTTCAAGGTAAAAAGGGGAAAGTTTAAAGGAGGTGTGAGAGGTAAGTATTTTTACAGAGGGTGGAATTCACTGCAAAAGGAGGTGGTAGAAGCAGATACAATAGCAACATTTAAGAGGCATCTTAACAGATACATGAATAGACAGCGAATAGAGGGATATGGATCACGTAGAGGCAAAAGGTGATTAGTTTAGAAAGGCGTCATATGTTGGTGGGCTGAAGGGCCTGTTTCTGTGCTGTACTATTCTTTGTTTCTTTATTAATACACATCAGGAAAAGCAAGGGCCCCAATATCAACCCTTGGGGAACACTACTACAAACCTTCCTCCAACCTCAAAAATATCCTTGACCATTACTTTATGCTTCCGATTATTCAACCAATATTGTATCCATGTTGCGACTGTCCCTTTTGTTCCATGAGCTGCAACTTTTTCCACATGTCTGTTGTGTGGCATTGTATCAAACGTCTTTTGAAAGTCTGTGTAGACCACATCAACAGCATTACCCTAATTTCTGTTCCCACCTCAAAAAGCTACCGCAAGCTAGTTAAACACGATTTCCCCTTTAGAAATCCATGCTGCCTCTTCTCACTCAACACATATCTTTTCATGTGAATGTTAACTTTATCCTGAACAATAGCGTTCCTACTACAGAAGTTAAACTAACTGGTCTGTAATTGCTAGGTTATCCTTACAACCTTTTTTGAACAAGGACATTAGCACTGCTGCCTCACAGAGCCAGGGACCTGGATTCAATTCCCGGCTTGGGTCACTGTGTGTGTGTGTGTGGAGTCTGCACATTCTCCTCGTGTCTGCGTGGGTTTCCTCCGGGTGCTCCGGTTTCCTCCCACATTCCAAAGATGTGCAGGTTAGGTTGATTGGTCATGCTAAATTGGCCCCTAGTGTCCCAGGATGTGTAGGTTAGGGGGATTAGTGGGGTAAACATGTGGGGTTACAGAGTTAGGATTTGGGTAGGATGCTCTGTTGGAGACTCTGTGCAGACTTGATGACCCGAATGGCCTGCTTCTGCACTGAAGGATTCTATGATCTGCATCTCTCCAGTCCTCCGGCACCTCCCCTGAGTCTGGAGAAGACCGGAAGATTATGGTCAATATCATGATTTAAAGAGCCGTTAAAGACTGATGCAAAGCATTCATTTAATAGCTCAACCATGTCCCAAGTCTCTGTGTGTAAATTCCGTTTTCAGTCCCGACTTGGCCTCATTCCTTCTTTTACCAGCCTTTTGCTATTTATGTGCCTATAAAAGAATTCCTCTATAATGGCTGCCAGTTTTTTCATAATCCCTCTTTGCTTCTCTAATGTGCATTTTCATCTCCCGTCTGAACCTTCTGGATTCCTCTTGGTTCTCAACTCTATTTTCTACTTGACTCCTGTGTTGGCACGGTGGCACAGTGGGTTCGCACTGCTGCCTCACAGTGCAGGGACCCGGGTTCGATTCCCGGCTTGGGTCACTGTCTGTGCAAAGTCTGCACGTTCTCCCCGTGTCTGCGTGGGTTTCCTCCGGGTGCTCCGGTTTCCTCCCACAGTCCGAAAGGCGTGCTGGTTAGGTGGATTGGCCATGTTAAATTCTCCCTCAGTGTACCCGAACAGGCGCTGGAGTGTAGCGACCAGGGATTTTCACAGTGACTTCATTGCAGTGTTAATATAAACCTACTTGTGACACTAATCAATAAACTTTAAATATACTTACATAGGAACATAGGAATTAGTAGTCGGCAAACTTCAGCCCTTCGAACCTGCTCCGCCATTCTATCAGATCATGGCTGATCTCCCCCTGGTCTCAAATCCACCTCCTCGCCAGTTCCCTATATTCCTCTCTCCTTTTTTTATTCGAAATATATCTATCTCCTTCTTGAAATCATTCACCTATTCAGACTCCACCGCGCTATGGAGCAGCGAGTTCCACAAATTCACCACCCTCTGGCAAATGGAGTGGCAAATGGAGTTTAATGCAGAAAAGTGTGAGGTGATTCACTCTGGAAGGAGTAACAGGAATACAGAGTACTGGGCTAGTGGTAAGATACTTGGTAGTGTGGATGAACAGAGAGACCTTGGTGTCCATGTGCATAGATCCCTGAAAGTTGGCACCCAGGTTGACAGGGTTGTTAAGAGGGCGTACGGTGTGTTAGCTTTTATTGGTAGAGGGATTGAGTTTTGGAGCCATGAGGTCATGTTGCAGCTGTACAAAACTCTGGTGCGGCCGCACTTGGAGTATTGCGTACAGTTCTGGTCACCGCATTATAGGAAGGATGTGGAAGCATTGGAAAGGGTGCAGAGAAGATTTACCAGGATGTTGCCTGGTATGGGGGGAAGGTCTTATGAGGAAAGGCTGAGGGACTTGAGGCTGTTTTCGTTAGAGAGAAGGTGGTTAAGAGGTGACTTAATAGAGGCGTATAAGATGATCAGAGGATTAGATAGGGTGGATAGTGAGAGCCTTTTTCCTCGGATGGTGATGGCTAGCACGAGGGGACATAGCTTTAAATTGAGGGGTGATAGATATAGGACAGATGTCAGAGGTAGGTTCTTTACTCAGAGAGCAGTAAGGGCGTGGAATGCCCTGCCTGCAACAGTAGTGGACTCGCCAACATTAAGGGCATTTAAATGGTCATTGGATAAACATATGGATGATATTGGAATAGTGTAGGTTAGATGGGCTTTAGATTGGTTTCACAGGTCGGCGCAACATTGAGGGCCGAAGGGCCTGTGCTGCGCTGTAATGTTCTATGTTCTGTGTTCTCTGCAAGAAGTAGTTAGTTCCTCATCACAGTTTTAAATCTACCACCCCTTGTTCTAGATTGCTCCAAAAGAGGAAACATTTGGTCTACATTTACTCTATCAATCCTTGTTAAAATTTTAAATACTTTGATCAGATTTAGAAACATAGAAAAACTACAGCACAAAACAGGCCCTTTGGCCCCACAAGTTGTGCCGAACATATCCCTACCTTTTAGACCTACCTCTAACCCTCCATCCTATTAAGTCCCATGTACTCATCCAGGAGTCTCTTAAAAGACCCTATTGAGTTTGCCTCCACCACCACTGACGGCAGCCGATTCCACTCGCCCACTACCCTCTGTGTGAAAAACTTCCCCCTAACATTTTCCCTGTACCTACCCCCCAGCACCTTAAACCTCTCGTAGCAGCCATTTCCACCCTGGGAAAAAGCCTCTGAGAGTCCACCTGATCTATGCCTCTCAACATCTTATATACCTCTATTAGGGCTCCTCTCATCCTACGTCTCTCCAAGGAGAAAAGACAAAGCTCCCTCAGCCTATCCTCATAAGGCATGCCACTCAATCCAGGCAACATCTTTGTAAATCTCCTCCGCACCCTTTCAATCTTTTCCACATCCTTCCTGTAATGGGGCGACCAGAACTGAGCACAGTACTCCAAGTGGGGTCTGACGAGGGTCTTATATAGCTGCATCATTATCCCCGGACTCCTAAACTCAATCCCTCGATTGATAAAGGCCAGCACACCATACGCCTTCTTAACCACCTCCTCCACCTGCGGGGCTGATCTTAGAGTCTTATGGACCTGGACCCCAAGGTCCTTCTGATCCTCTACAGTACTAAGAGTCTTTCCCTTTCTATTGTACTCCTTCATCCCATTTGACCTACCAAAATGGACCACTACGCATTTATCTGGGTTGAAGTCCATCTGCCACTTGTCCGCCCAGTCTTGCATCCTATCTATGTCCCTCTGTAACTTCTGACATCCCTCCAGACTATCCACAACCCCACCAACCTTCGTGTCGTCAGCAAACTTACCAACCTATCCCTCCACTTCCTCATCCAGGTCATTTATGAAAATGACAAACAGCAAGGGTCCCAGAACAGATCCCTGGGGCACACCACTGGTGACCGACCTCCATTTAGAAAAAGACCCATCTATACCCACTCTCTGCCTCCTTTGGGCAAGCCAGTTCTGGATCCACCGGGCAGCAGCCCCTTGGATCCCATGGCCTCTCACTTTTTCCTCTCATCCTTCTAAACTCCAGTGAGTACAAGCCCAAACTGTTGAACCTCTCCTCAATCATCAACCCCTTCATCCCCGGAATCAATCTGGTGAACCTCCTCTGAACTGCCTCCAATGCCACCACATCCTTCCTCACATAAGGAGATCAAAACTGGACACAATACTCCAGATGTGTCTCACCAACACCCGATACAAATGCAACAACACTTCTCCAGTCCTTTTGCAATAAATCAATTGGGCCAGTGGGCTGACGAATGGCAGATGGAGTTTAATTTAGATAAATGCGAGGTGATGCATTTTGGTAGATTGAACGAGGGCAGGACTTACTCAGTTGATGGTAGGGCGTTGGGGAAAGTTACAGAACAAAGAGATCTCGGGATACATGTTCATAGCTCCTTGAAAGTGGAGTCACAGGTGGACAGAGTGGTGAAGAAGGCATTCGGCATGCTTGGTTTCATCGGTCAGAACATTGAACACTGGAGTTGGGATGTCTTGTTGAAGTTGTACAAAACATTGGTAAGGCCACACTTGGAATACTGTGTGCAATTATGGTCACCCTATTATAGAAAGGATATTATTAAACTAGAACCATAGAACCATAGAAAATTACAGCTCAGAAACAGGCCTTTTGGCCCTTCTTGTCTGTGCCGAACCATTTTTTGCCTAGTCCCACTGACCTGCACTTGGACCATATCCCTCCACACCCCTCTCATCTATGAACCCGTCCAAGTTTTTCTTAAATGTTAAAAGTAAAAGCATTTACCACTTTATCCGGCAGCTCATTCCACACTCCCACCACTCTCTGCGTGAAGAAGCCCCCCCTAATATTCCCTTTAAACTTTTCTCCTTTCACCCTTAACCCATGCCCTCTGGTTTTTTTCTCCCCTAGCCTCAGCGGAAAAAGCCTGCTTGCATTCACTCTATCTATACCCATCAAAATCTTATACACCTCTATCAAATCTCCCCTCAATCTTCTACGCTCCAGGGAATAAAGTCCCAACCTATTCAATCTCTCTCTGTAACTCAGCTTCTCAAGTCCCGGCAACATCCTTGTGAACTTTCTCTGCACTCTTTCAACCTTATTTACATCCTTCCTGTAACTAGGTGACCAAAACTGTACACAAACTAGAAAGAGTGCAGAAAAGATTTACTAGGATGCTACTGGGACTTGATGGTTTGAGTTATAAGGGGAGGCTGGATAGACTGGGACTTTTTCCTCTGGAGCGTAGAAGGCTGAGGGGTGATCTCATAGAGGTCTATAAAATAATGAGGGGCACCGATCAGCTGGATAGTCAATATCTTTTCCCAAAGGTAGGAGAGTCTAAAACTAGAGGGCATAGGTTTAAGGTGAGAGGGGAGAGATACAAAAGTGTCCAGAGGGGCAATTTTTTCACACAGAGGGTGGTGAGTGTCTGGAACAAGCTGCCAGAGGTAGTAGTAGAGGCGGGTACAATTGTATCTTTTAAAAAGCGTTTAGATAGTTACATGGGTACGATGGGTATAGAGGGATATGGGCCAAATGGGGGCAATTGGGACTTGCTTCGATGTTTAAAAAAAGGGCGGCATGGACAAGTTGGGCCGAAGGGCCTGTTTCCATGCTGTAAACCTCTATGACTCTATAACTTCCTGTTTGACTTTTTCATTACATGCTGCACCTGAATTCTGTAATTCATAAACACAGACACCCAGATCCCTCTGCCCAGACACATCTTGAATCTGCTTTCCATTTAGGTAATAATTTGCCTTTCTATTTTTCTGCTAAAATGGATAACCTCACACTTATCCACATTAAACTCCATCTGCCAAATTTTGGCCTATTTTCCTCGCCTGTCTATATTGTCTGTAAACTCTTCACTGCCTGCTTTCCCACCTATTTTACTATCATCTGCAAATTTTGCTATGTTACACTCTGTCCCTGCTTGCAGATCATTTATATAGATTGTTAACAATTGAGGTCCGAGGACTAACCCATGGCACCCTCGCTAGTTACATTTCACCAGCCAGAGAAGGACCCATTTATCCCGACCCTCTGCTTTTTCTTCATTATCTTAATTTCTATCTCCTTGTTCATATTGGGAACTATAGAACCACAGAATCCCGAGAGTGCAGAAGGAGGCTGTGTGGACCATCGAGTCTGCACCAACAAGCCTAATCCCAAAGAACAAAGAACAAAGAAAATTACAGCACAGGAACCGACCCTTCGGCCCTCCAAGCCTGCACCGACCATGCTACCTGACTGAACTAAAACCCTTTACCCCTCCGGGGACCATATCCCTCTATTCCCATCCTATTCATGTATTTGTCCAGACGTCCCTTCAAACTCATTATCGTATCTGCTTCCACTACCTCTCCCCGCAGCGACTTCCAGGCACACACCACCTTCTGTGTAAAAAATCTGCCTCGTACATCTCCTTTAAACTTTGCCCCTCGCACCTTAAACCTGTGTCCCTGAGTAATTGACTCTTCCACCCTGGGAAAAGGCTTCTGACTATCCACTCTGTCCATGCCTATTATAATCTTGCAGACTTCTACCAGGTCGCCCCTCAACCTCCGTTGTTCCAATGAGAACAAACCAAGTTTCTCCAACCTCTCCTCATAGCTAATGCCCTCCATGCCAGGCAACATCCTGGTAAATCTTTTCTGTACCCTCGCCAAAGCCTCCACATCCTTCTGGTAGTGTGCCAACCAGAATTGAACACTATATTCCAAGTGTGGCCTAACTAAGGTTCTATAAAGCTGCAACATGGCTTGCCAATTTTTAAACTCAATGCCCCGGCCGATGAAGGCAAGCATGCCGTATGCCTTCTTGACTACCTTCTCCACCTGCATTGCCACTTTCAGTGACCTGTGTACCTGTACACCCAGATCCCTCTGCCTATCAATACTCTTAAGGTTCTGCCATTTACTGTATATTTCCTACCTGTATTAGATTTTCCAAAATGTATTACCTTATATTTGTCTGGATTAAACTCCATCTGCCATCTCTCCGCCCAAGTCTCCAACCGATCTATATCCTGCTGTATCCTCTGATGGTCCTCATCGCTATCCGCAAATCCACCAACCTTTGTCTTGTCCGCAAACTTACTAATCAAACCAGTTATATTTTCATCCAAATCATTTATATATATTACAAACAGCAAAGGTCCCAGCACTGATCCCTGAGGAACGCCACTTGTCACAGCCCTCCATTCAGAAACGCACCCTTCCACTGCTACCCTCTGTCTTCTTTGACCGAACCAGTTTTGTATCCACTTTGCCAGCTCACCTCTGATCCCATGTGACTTCACCTTCTGCACCAGTCTGCCATGAGGGACCTTGTCAAAGGCCTTACTGAAGTCCATGTAGACAACATCTACTGCCCTACCCTCATTCAATCATCTTCATCACTTCCTCGAAAAACTCGATCAAGTTAGTGAGACACGACCTCCCTTTCACAAAACCACGTTGCCTCTCACTAATACATCCACTTATTTCCAAGTGGGAGTAAATCCTGTCTCGAAGAATCCTCTCCAATAATTTCCCTACCACTGATGTAAGGCTCACCGGCCTGTAATTACCTGGATTATTCGTGCTACCTTTCTTAAACAAAGGAAAAACATTGGTTATTCTCCAATCCTCTGGGACCTCCCCTGTAGCCAGTGAGGATACAAAGATTTCTCTCAGGGCCCCAACAATTTCCTCCTTTGCCTCTCTCAGTATTCTGGGGTATATCCCATCAGGCCCTGGGGACTTGTCTACCTTAATGTTTCTCAAGAACCCCAATACCTCCTCCTTTTTGATCTCAACATGACTCAAACTATCTACACACCCTTCCCCAGATTCATCATCCACCAAGTCCTTCTCTTTGGTGAATACTGACACAAAGTACTCATTTAATACCTCGCCCATTTCCTCTGGCTCCACGCATAGATTCCCTCCCTTGTCCTTGAGTGGGCCAACCCTCTTCCTGGCTACCCTCTCGTTCTTTATATATGTATAAAAAGCCTAGGGATTTTCCATAATCCTGCTGGCCAATGACTTTTCACTTGACGGTTAGCTTAACGTCTGTAGTTGGGAAAATGCTGGAATCCATCATGAAAGAAGAAATAGCAGGCCATCTGGATAAGAATGGTTCGATTAAGCAGACGCAGCATAGATCCATGAGGGGAAAGTCGTGTTTGACGAACTTGCTGGATTTTTATGAAGATGTGACTAGTGCGGTTGACGGAGGGGAACCGATAGATGCGGTGTTTTTGGATTTCCAAAAGGCGTTCGATAAGGTGCCTCACAAAAGGTTGCTGCAGAAGATTGGGTCACACGGAGTTGGGGGTAGGGCGTTAGCGTGGATTGGGGATTGGCTATCCAACAGGAAGCAGAGAGTTGGAATAAATGGGTGCTTTTCTGGTTGGCACTAGTGGCGTGCCGCAGGGATCGGTACTGGGGCCTCAACTATTTACCATTTATATAGACGATCTGGAGGAGGGGACTGAGTGTAGGGTAACAATGTTTGCAGACGACACAAAGATAAGTGGAAAAGTGAATCGTGTGGAGGGCATAGAAGGTCTGCAGAGTGAATTGGACAGGCTGAGTGAATGGGCGAGGATCTGGCAGATGGAGTATAACATTGACAAATGCAAGGTTATTCACTTTGGAGGAAATAATAGCAAATTGGATTATTATCTAAATGGAAAGAAATTACAACATGCTACCGTGCAAAGGGACCTGGGGATCCTTGTGCATGAGACACAAAAACCCAGTCTGCAGGTGCAACAGGTGATCAAGAAGGCAAATGGGATGTTGGCCTATATCGCAAGGGGGATAGAATATAAAAGCAGAGATGCCTTGCTGCATCTGTACAGGGCATTGGTGAAGCCGCAGCTGGAATACTGTGTGCAGTATTGGTCCCCTTATTTGCGGAAGGATATATTGGCCTTGGAGGGAGTGCAGAGAAGGTTCACCAGGTTGATACCATGGATGAGGGATGTTGATTATGAGGAGAGACTGAGCAGATTGGGTTTGCACTCGTTGGAATTTAGAAGGCTGAGGGGGGATCTTATAGAGACCTATAAGATAATGAAGGGGCTGGATAGGGTAGAGGTGGAGAGATTCTTTCCACTTAGAAAGGAAGCTAGAACTAGAGGGCACAGCCTCAAAATAAAGGGGAGTCAGTTTAGGACAGAGTTGAGGAGGAACTTCTTCTCTCAGAGGGTGGTGAATCTCTGGAATTCTCTGCCCACTGAAGTGGTGGTGGCTACCTCGTTGAATATGTTTAAGTCACGGATAGATGGATTCCTGATCGGTAAGGGAATTAGGGATCATGGGGATCAGGCGGGTAAGTGGAACTGATCCACTTCAGATCAGCCATTGAATGGTGGGGCAGGCTTGAGGGGCTAGATGGCCTACTCCTGCTCCTATTTCTTATGTTCTTATGTTCTTATTTTCGTGACCCCTTTTAGCCCTCCTTACTCCTTGCTTAAGTTTCTTTCAACGTTTCTTGTATTCCACACTTGCTTCGTGTGCTCCCAGTCTCCTAGCTTTGACAAATGCTTCCTTTTTCTCTTTGACCAGACTCACAATATCTCTCGTTATCCAAGGTTCCCAAAACTTGCCATACTTATCCTTCATCCTTACAGGAATGTGCTGGTCCTGAATCCCTATCAACCTACACTTGAAAGCCTCCCACGTGCCAGATGTTGATTTGCCCTCAAACATCTGCCCCCAATCTACATTCTTCAGTTCCTGCCTAATATTGTTGTAATTAGCCTTCCCCCAATTTAGCACCTTCATTTGAGGACTACACTTATCTTTATCCGTCAGTACCTTAAAGCTTACTGAATTGTGGTCACTGTTCCTGAACTGCTCCCCTACTGAAACATCAACCACCTGGCCGGGCTCATTCCCCAATACCAGGTCCAGAATGGCCCCTTCCCTAGTTGGACTATCTACACACTGTTTCAAGAAGCCCTCCTGGTTGCTCCTTACAAACTCTGCCCCATCCATGCCCCTAGCACTAAGTGAGTCCCAGTCAATATAGGGGAAGTTAAAATCTCCCACCCCAACAACCCTGTTACTTTTACACCTTGCCAAAATCTGCCGAATATCTGTTCCTCTATCTCTCACTGGCTGATGGGCGGCCCATTTTAAACCCCCAACATTGTGACTACATCCTTCCTATTCCTGAGCTCTACCCATATTGTCTAGCTGTATGAGCCCTCCGAGGTGTCCTCCCTTAGTACAGCTGTGATATTCTCCTTAACCAGTAATGCAACTCCCCCACCCCTTTTACATTCCCATGTATCCCGCCTGAAACATCTGTATCCTGGAATGTTAAGCTGCCAATCCTGTCCTTCCCTTAACCAAATCTCTGTAATAGCAACAACATCATAGTTCCAAGTACTAATCCAAGCTCTAAGTTCATCTGCCTTACCTGTTACACTTCTTGCATTGAAACAAATGCACTTCAGTCCTCCAGACCCTCTCTGATTATAAACCCCACGCTGCCTGCTGTTTCTCTGAGTCTTACTGGCCCTACTCTCTGGTTCCCCTTCAGTTAATTTACCTTTGCTTTGGTTCCCACCCCCCTGCCAAACGAGTTTAAATCCTCCCGTGTGACACTACAAACCTCCTGGCCAGAATATTTATGCCCTTCCAGTTTAGATGCAACCCGTCCTTCTTGTACAGGTCCCCTCTGCCCCGGAAGAGACCCCATTGGTCCAGATATCTGAAACCCTCCCTCCTACACCAGCTGTTTAGCCACGTGTTGAGCTGTACTATCTTCCTATTCCTAGCCTCACTGGCACGTGGCACAGGGAATAATCCTGAGATTACAACCCTAGAGGTCCTGCTTTTTAACTTTCTACCTAACTCCCTAAACTGCTGCTGCAGGAACTCATCACTCTTCCTGCCTCTGTCGCTAGTACCAATATGTACCACAACCTCTGGCTGTTCACCCTCTCCCTTCAGAATGCTTTCTGTCTGTTCACTGGCACCAGGGAGGCAACAGACCATCCTGGAGTCTCTTTCACATCCACAGAAGCACCTATCTGTACCCCTATCTATAGAGTCCCCTATAACTATTGCTCTAGTCCTCTTTGTCCCTTCATGCTTAACAACAGAGCCAACCGTGGTGCCACTGCTCTGGCTGCTGCTGCTGTTATTCCTTGAAAGGCCATCCCCCCCAACAGTGTCCAAAATGGTATACCTGTTAGAGAGGGGGACGACCACAGGGGATTCCTGCACTGACTGCCTGCCCCTTCTGGCGGTCACCCATCTATCTGCCTGCACCTTGGGTGTGACCACGTCTCTAAAGCTTCTCTCTATGATGCTTTCCGCTTCCTTCATGCTCCTCAGTGCATCCAGCTGCTGCTCCAACCTATCCATGCGGTCTGTAAGGAGCTGCAATCGGGTGCACTTCCTGCAGGTGTAATCATCTGAGACATTGGAACCTCCCTCTTATCCTTGTAACTCTGCGGATTTACCATGGCTAATCTGCCTAACCTGTATATCTATTGAAACTAAGGGGCAATTTAGCATCACCAATCCACCTAACCTGAACATCTTGGGACTGTGGATTTGTTGACCCTGCCGTTCCCTTTTGAGTGGATATACCTTGACTTTGCCTGAACCATTTCTGTTTTGAAGGTAGCCCATTTTGAGCTATAATTTCCCCTGCCAACATTCCGTTCCAGTCTAACCAGCCCAATCCCGTTCTTGCCCCATTGAAATCGGTTCTTCCCCAGTTAATAACTTTTACGCTGATTGTCTACTGTCCTTTTCCACCATCATTCGAAACCTAATCATACAATGATCACTGTTTCCTAAAAGTTCCCCCACTGACACTTGATCTACTGGACCCACCTCTCATTTCCTTGAACCAGGTCCAACAATGTATCCTTTCTTGTCAGATTGGACACATTTTGCTGCAGAAAATTTTCCTGGACAAAATCTCGGAATGTTTGTTCCTCTCTGCCTTTTACATGACCACTGTCCCAGTCTGGATGCGGGTAACTAAAGTCCCCCGTTAAAACTACTCTATAATGTTTGCATCTCTCGGTAATTTCCAGCAGTTTTGTCCTTCTGCACCCTCCCCACAATTTGGCGGTCTGAAGACGACGCCGAACAACGTAATTACACTCCTTTTGTTCCTCAGCTCGAGCCAAATTGATTTTCGCCCTGAATCGTCTGGCTCGACTTTCTCCATTGCAATGTTCTCCTTAACCAATAACCCCACACACCTTCCTTTATTTGCTCAACCCCTGATACCCAGGAATATTTAACACCCAGTCCTGCCCTTCCCTGAGCTAGGTCTCGGTTATCACGGGCGGCACGGTAGCACAGTGGTTAGCACTGCTGCTTCACAGCTCCAGGGACCTGGGTTCGATTCCCGGCTCGGGTCACTGTCTGTGTGGAGTTTGCACATTCCCCTCGTGTCTGCGTGGGTTTCCTCCGGGTGCTCCGGTTTCCTCCCACAGTCCAAAGATGTGCGGGTTAGGTTGATTGGCCAGGTTAAAAATTGCCCCTTAGAGTCCTGGGATGCGTAGGTTAGAGGGATTAGCGGGTAAATATGTAGGGATATGGGGGTAGGGCCTGGGTGGGATTGTGGTCGGTGCAGACCCGATGGGCCGAATGGCCTCCTTCTGCACTGTAGGGTTTCTATGATTTCTATGATCACCACAATGCAGCCTGCGCCTGTAACTCCCCAATCTTAATTACTGCACTCTGCATTCACTTAGATTCATGTACACTCTGATTTAGATGTTCTTACTTTCCCCTTACTCCGAGCTCACTCTCAGCTCACTATTCTGCAAACGAGTGCTCTGTGTCTCTCCCGGTATTTTGTGAATCCTGGTATTTTGTGGTAGGAATCCTGGTATTCCTCTCTAATATTTACCCTTGGCTCACACCCACTCTGACAAGTTAGTTTAAACCGCTCCCAACAGCACCAGCACGACTCAGTCCCAACTCTATTCAGGTGCAATCTTCCCCATCGCCCACCCTCACACACACACACTGTACCCCATCCAGCTCCCCACCCTCACACACACACACTGTACCCCATCCAACTCCCCACCCTCACACACACACTGTACCCCATCCAACTCCCCACCCCCACACACACACTGTACCCCATCCAACTCCCCACCCTCACACACACACACACTGTACCCCATCCAACTCCCCACCCCCACACACACACTGTACCCCATCCAACTCCCCACCCTCACACACACACTGTACCCCATCCAACTCCCCACCCTCACACACACACACTGTACTCCATCCAACTTCACACCCTCACACACACACACTGTACCCCATCCAACTCCCCACCCTCACACACACACACACGCTGTACCCCATCCAACTCCCCACCCTCACACACGCACACACACACTGTACCCCATCCAACTCACCACCCTCACACACACACTGTACCCCATCCAACTCCCCACCCTCACACACACACTGTACCCCATCCAACTCCCCACCCTCACACACACACTGTACCCCATCCAACTCCCCACCCTCACACACACACTGTACCCCATCCAACTCCCCACCCCCACACACACACTGTACCCCATCCAACTCCCCACCCTCACACACACACACACTGTACCCCATCCAACTCCCCACCCCCACACACACACTGTACCCCATCCAACTCCCCACCCTCACACACACACTGTACCCCATCCAACTCCCCACCCTCACACACACACACTGTACTCCATCCAACTTCACACCCTCACACACACACACTGTACCCCATCCAACTCCCCACCCTCACACACACACACACGCTGTACCCCATCCAACTCCCCACCCTCACACACGCACACACACACTGTACCCCATCCAACTCACCACCCTCACACACACACTGTACCCCATCCAACTCCCCACCCTCACACACACACTGTACCCCATCCAACTCCCCACCCTCACACACACACTGTACCCCATCCAACTCCTTACCCTCACACACACACTGTACCCCATCCAACTCCCCACCCTCACACACGCACACACACACTGTACCCCATCCAACTCCCCACCCTCACACACACACTGTACCCCATCCAACTCCCCACCCTCACACACACTGTACCCCATCCAACTCCCCACCCTCACACACACACTGTACCCCATCCAACTCCCCACCCTCACACACACACTGTACCCCATCCAACTCCCCACCATCACACACACACTGTACCCCATCCAACTCCCCACTCTCACACACACACTGTACCCCATCCAACTCCCCACCCTCACACACACTGTACCCCATCCAACTCCCCACCCTCACACACACACTGTACCCCACCCAACTCCCCACCCTCACACACACACACTGTACCCCACCCAACTCCCCACCCTCACACACACACTGTACCCCATCCAACTCCCCACCCTCACACACACACTGTACCCCATCCAACACCCCACCCTCACACACACACACACTGTACTCCATCCAACTTCACACCCTCACACACACACTGTACCCCATCCAACTCCCCACTTTCACACACACACTGCACCCCATCCAACTCCTCACCCTCACACACACACTGTACCCCATCCAACTCCCCACCCTCACACACACACTGTACCCCATCCAACTCCACACCCTCACACACACACACTGTACCCCATCCAACTCCCCACCCTCTCACACACACTTTGTACCCCATCCAACTCCCCACCCTCACACATTGTACTCCATCCAACTCCGCACCCTCACACACACACACTGTACCCCATCCAACTCCGCACCCTCACACACACACACTGTACTCCATCCAACTTCACACCCTCTCTCACACACACTGTACCCCATCCAACTCCCCACCCTCACACACTGTACCCCATCCAACTCCCCACCCTCACACACTGTACCCCATCCCACACCCCACCTTCACACACACACATACTCCAGTCTAACCAATTCCCCATCTCTCTCACACACACAGTGTGCCACATCCAAAACCCCATCCTGTTGCTCATCCAACTCCCCACTCTCACACACACTGTACCCCATCCAACTCCCCACCCTCACACACACACTGTACCCCATCCAACTCCCCACCCTCACACACACACTGTACCCCATCCAACTCCCCACTCTCACACACACACTGTACCCCATCCAACTCCCCACCCTCACACACACAAACAACACAATCCAATTCTCCACCCATCTCGCACTGGATCCCATCCAATACCTCCCACACTCACACTGTACTTTACTCTCATGCTGTCTGTCGCTTGACTGTTTTGATGGGTGAATGCAGAGGGAGCTGTATTCCTCATCTAACCTGTGCTGATTTTAGATTAGAGGGGGAATGGAGTCTTGTTGCTGCAGAATTCCCTCCGAAGAGTGAAGATGGTTCTGAGGCTCTCACAAGCAACCTGTCCCTTCAGGAATCAGTTGGAATATGAACAGATTTTGCTTAAAGTGCAGATGAAGTACAAGGAGATGGGACGCTTTCTCATCCTCTTCCCTATCTTGGAAAAGCAGATGAAGCAAAGCATCACAGAGCTAAAGACAGTTGTAGGTGACATTGACATGTGTCACCGACGTGCCAGCATTGCTACCATTGTGGGCACTGGCACTGGGGCAGTGGGAGGGACTACTGTGATGGCAGGATTACTCACTGTGCCCTTCAGAGGGGGGAGCTTCCTTAATTTTCACTGGGGTGGCTCTGGCTGGTGGGCTCACCACTGCTGCTGCCAACATCATGGAAGCTTACACAAACAAGGAGCATGAGAAGAAGTAAATGGGATTCTTGAGCGGTACAACAAGGACAGCCAAGGTCTGATGGAATCGTTCAAAGTGGCCTATGGTGCCATTGAGTCCTTGACCCAACTGAGCAAGGAGGGAATGGCTGCTGGCCTGGCAAAGCGGCTGGGCCTCCGCTCCATTTCAGTGGGGCACAACAGCTACAAGTTGGTGGGCACACTGCTGGTTAGAAATGCACTGACAGAGATGTCCGTCGTGCAGCGACTGGTGACTGAGGTGTCTGTGCTCCTTAGGAGCCTCCAGAGTGGTAACATTGTGGAGAGTGTGGGTTATGCTGTTTGGCACACCACTCGTGATGTCTAGAAGTGCCCTGGTGGCCACGGTAGCGCTGTCCACGGCCTTTGTAGCATGGGATGTATATTCTTTGGTGACAGAGTCCATGGACCTGCACAAGGGCAGCAAGGCTGAGCTGGCTCGGCAGGTGCGGAATAAGGCCGAAGAGATCGAAGAGAAGCTGAAAGCTTTCCAAGGGATTTTTGGCACCATTGAACGAGTTTTTGAAGGAATTAATGACAGGGATGTTTCTGCTGGAATGAAGGCAATCACAAGGTGTTAAGCTGATAGGAAATGCTGCGGCAGATGGCCAGGAATGAACTCTTCCAGGTTTTGCTCCACTGAGAATATCAGTACCTTCAGCCACATGTTTCACTGTGCACCCACTTCCCCCTTCCTCATCACCCCTACCAACTGCTGCGAAAGATTCACTACAAATCTCTCTGATTTTACAACAAACATAAATGGTTAACAATTCCCGGCTCGGGTCACTGTCTGTGTGGAGTCTGCACGTTCTCCCCGTGTCTGCATGGGTTTCCTCCGGGTGCTCCGGTTTGCTCCCACAGTCTGAAAGATGTGCTGGTTAGGGTGCATTGGCCGTGCTAAATTCTCTCTCAGTGTACCCGAACAGGAGCTGGAGTGTGGCAACTGGGGGATTTTCACAGTAACTTCATTGCAGTGTCAATGTAAACCTACTTGTGACACTAATAAATAAACTTTTCAACTTTAGCTGTAGCGCCTGCTTGAAGTCCAATTCGACTTCTGCCAATGGGCGTTTTTGGATAGTTATATTATTTATCCCGCATACCAAACGGTCTTTTAGCATCTCATGAAGCATCAACCCAAATTCACAAGCTTCCGCCAGTCATCTCAACCTTGCTCAGAAAGCCAGGATATTATCCCCCATCTCCTGGATTGCCGAGTTAAACCGGTACCTTCTCAGGATCAGAGGTGGCTTCGGCTCATAGTATTCCCTCACTCAGTCCACCAATTCCTGGAAGGTTTTGGTATCTGGTGCCTCCGGGAAGGTTAAACTGCAAATAACGGCCAATGTAGACAGTCCAGAAGCGGACAGAAGAATTTGAAGAAAATGCTTTTCATCCGACAATGTCATTAGCCCAAAAAACTAACGCATGTTCCACATATTGGGCTCAATGCAAAATTGGCTATTAGCAAGCAAGTTCCTTAGGGTCAATCTTTTTCCTCGTCGCCACTGAAATAACTCCTCAGAGGCCGGAGTCCCTTCACCAGATTCCATTTATTCATGAACTCTATTCCACTCAGAGTGTTTCTGGTACACAGTCAGAATCCAGAGTGCCAGGACACCCGACAATCCCATCTTGATATACAGGTGAAGCTCCTTGATTGGGGGGCAATTATGACCGCAATAAGAGGGTTCATACGCCAAGAGGCCAAGCTCATAGGCCTCATTGAGGTGATTACAGTAGCCTCCTGAGGTACTTGTTGCAATATCAGGAGTGGTATCCCTGGAAGACCCTTTCTGGAAAGGAACTTCACAGGATAGCCCAGCAACTCCTCCCGAGGTTCCCCCCTCTACACCCTCCTCTGGATGTTCTGGTCAGGTTTCAGAACAAGTGTGTAAGATTTCAATAATTTACTGATTTTAGGGTTTAATATTAATTAGGGGTAAGGTTTTAAGATCTCATGTTAACCACATTTTAGAGACTAGCCTACATTCTTGCCTGCTGAGAGAGAGAGCGAGAGAGAGGCGATTGATCAGGCTGCTAGCAATCTGCAGCTGCAAGACTCAAGACTGTCGAGTACTGACAATCCTGGACAAGCCCATTAGTGTTGTTTCCTATTTAGGGTCAGCACGGTGACACAGTGGTTAGCACTGCTCCCTCACAGTGCCAGGGACCCGGGGCAGCACGGTGACACAGTGGTTAGCACTGCTGTCTCACAGTGCCAGGGACCCGGGGCAGCACGGTGACACAGTGGTTAGCACTGCTGCCTCACAGTGCCAGGGACCCGGGGCAGCACGGTGGCACAGTGGTTAGCACTGCTGCCTCACAGTGCCAGGGACCCGGGGCAGCACGGTGGCACAGTGGTTAGCACTGCTCCCTCACAGTGCCAGGGACCCGGGGCAGCACGGTGACACAGTGGTTAGCACTGCTGCCTCACAGTGCCAGGGACCCGGGGCAGCACGGTGGCACAGTGGTTAGCACTGCTCCCTCACAGTGCCAGGGACCCGGGGCAGCACGGTGACACAGTGGTTAGCACTGCTGCCTCACAGCGCCAGGGACCCGGGGCAGTACGGTGACACAGTGGTTAGCACTGCTGCCTCACAGCGCCAGGGACCCGGGGCAGCACGGTGACACAGTGATTAGCACTGCTGCCTCACAGCGCCAGGGACCAGGGGCAGCACGGTGACACAGTGGTTAGCACTGCTCCCTCACAGTGCCAGGGACCCGGGGCAGCACGGTGACACAGTGGTTAGCACAGCTGCCTCACAGCGCCAGGGACCCGGGGCAGCACGGTGGCACAGTGGTTAGCACTGCTGCCTCACAGCGCTAGGGACATGGGTTCAATTCCCGGCTGGGGTCACTGTCTGTGTGGAGTCTGCACGTTCTTCCTGTGTCTGCATGGGTTTCCTCCGGGTGCTCCGGTTTTCGCCCACAGTACGAAAAATGTGCTGGTTCGGTGGATTGGCCATGCTAAGTTGCCCCTTAGTGTCAGGGGGACTAGCTAGAGTAAATGCATGGAGTTATGGGGATAGGGTCTGGGTGGGATTGTGGATGATGCAGACTCAATGGGCCGAATGGCCTCCTTCTGCACTGTAAAGTTTTTATGATTCTACTGTGTGAAGAAGGCTTGATGATTGGGGTTAGCTTGCTTGGAGCAAGATCACAGAATCCATTTGTCTTAAAGACACACTCAAGGCCTAAGAAATCTCACCATAAATCCCTCCCTCTAGTGATAAAGGCTAATACCAACACACAAACACATTGACCTTTTAATGAGAATAGTTTTCTAACATATTGATCGCCTATGTACTATCAATAGAGTAAGCCATTTACAACAACTTCTTTGCTTAATTTCTCTGTTTTACCCTGAGACACATCTTAATCCTGATAGCTTTTAGTCCCCATGTATGTGAAAACATCTTGAGCAAACCAAATAGCCATTTGTTGGGATTAGGAGATCATACGTCATTTGTACTTCTAATTCATGTAACATTTAGAGAAGACATTGCGTACATGGGATGTACATCTGTTTTCAGTTACTGGTGACATGACCTGAGCCATGAAGGTGTGGTGTGAAAGCTAGTGATGTCACCACTGGCCAACTGAAAGGGTTAACAACAAGCCATGTCCAAATATGGCACAGGGACTTTCAGAATTATAGTAAGTACGAAAAGTTTCAAGACGTTGTTGGCACAGTCATCACCATCACTTCTGTGGTGACAACTCTCCTGAAGACACAGCTCAAACCAGGTTGAAGAGAAAGATTTTAACTGTGCTGATAGCACTCCAGAGATCCACAGCCTTTGAGGGTGAATCCATGATGTCCTTATTACCTTGCATTATGTATGATGTGGAGATGCCAGCGATGAACTGGAGTGGGGACCTGTTGGACTTTAACCTGGTGTTGTGAGACTTCTTAAATTGCAATATGTATATTTACGATTCTTACTTAATAAATTCTACTTTGATTCAATACACCTAACTGCCTCCCTGATTGCACTGGAGGGGGTGCAGAGACGATTCACCAGGAAGCTGCCTGGGATGGAACATTTAAGTTATGAAGAGAGGTTGGATAGGCTTGGGTTGTTTTCATTGGAGCAGAGAAGACTGAGGGGCGACCTGATTGAGGTGTTCAAGGTTATGAGGGGCATGGACAGAGTGGATAAGGAACAGCTGTTCCCCTTAGTTGAAGGGTCAGTCACAAGTGGACATAGATTCAAGGTGAGGGGCAGGAGGTTTCGGGGGGATGTGAGGAAAACTTTTTTATCCAAAGGGTGGGGACGGTCTGGAATGCGCTGCCCGGGAGGGTGGTGGAGGCGGGATCCCTCGCATCCTTTAAAAAGTACCTGGGTGAACACTAGGCACAGCATAACATTCAGGACCATGGGCCAAGTGCTGGCAGGTGGGAATAGGTGGGAGTTCAGGTGTTTCTAATGTGTTGGTGTGGACTGGATGGGCTGAAGGGCCTCTTGTGCACTGTGAACACCACTGTGAACACTACTGGTCACAGACCTCCGGCTGGAGGTCTGTGACCAGTGGTGTTCCGCAGGGCTCTGTACTGGGACCTCTGCTATTTGTGATATATATAAATGATTTGGAAGAAGGTGTAACTGGTGTAATCAGCAAGTTTGCGGATGACACGAAGATGGCTGGACTTGCGGATAGCGAAGAGCATTGTCGGGCAATACAGCAGGATATAAATAGGCTGGAAAATTGGGCGGAGAGGTGGCAGATGGAGTTTAATCCGGATAAATGCGAAGTGATGCATTTTGGAAGAAATAATGTAGGGAGGAGTTATACAATAAATGGCAGAGTCATCAGGAGTATAGAAACACAGAGGGACCTAGGTGTGCAAGTCCACAAATCCTTGAAGGTGGCAACACAGGTGGAGAAGGTGGTGAAGAAGGCATATGGTATGCTTGCCTTTATAGGACGGGGTAAAGAGTATAAAAGCTGGAGTCTGATGATGCAGCTGTATAGAACGCTGGTTAGGCCACATTTGGAGTACTGCGTCCAGTTCTGGTCGCCGCACTACCAGAAGGACGTGGAGGCATTAGAGAGAGTGCAGAGAAGGTTTACCAGGATGTTGCCTGGTATGGAGGGTCTTAGCTATGAGGAGAGATTGGGTAGACTGGGGTTGTTCTCCTTGGAAAGACGGAGAATGAGGGGAGATCTAATAGAGGTGTACAAGATTATGAAGGGTATAGATAGGGTGAACAGTGGGAAGCTTTTTCCCAGGTTGGAGGTGACGATCACGAGGGGTCACGGGCTCAAGGTGAGAGGGGCGAAGTATAACTCAGATATCAGAGGGACGTTTTTTACACAGAGGGTGGTGGGACCTGGAATGCGCTGCCAAGTAGGGTGGTGGAGGCAGGCACGCTGACATCGTTTAAGACTTACCTGGATAGTCACATGAGCAGCCTGGGAATGGAGGGATACAAACGATTGGTCTAGTTGGACCAAGGAGCGGCACAGGCTTGGAGGGCCGAAGGGCCTGTTTCCTGTGCTGTACTGTTCTTTGTTCTTTGTATGATTCTAAGATTCCAAAATTTGACTGTATCTTATAGTGGGCTCAGAGAGAGACACAAATAAATTGTGGATTTGGGATACAAAGTTAAATTGACTAAAGATAGCAACATCACTAAATTTTAATCCAGTTCAAATTTGTATAAACTGGCTCCGTACCTATGCAAAGCCTTGTTATTTTCTGCCTTTATATGGTCAGAAAAACCCTCCAGTTTCCTCTAGCACATCACAGCTGCACTTCCAAACACTTTGCCAAAGCAAAATAACTTCAGCTGAAACTTTTTGAGTGATTATTTAATTAATTGCAGCTTTTGTTGTTCCAAGAGTGGAGAAGGAGGACACTACCTGAACATACACTGACCTATTCCAATGCTGCATCAGTCTGTTTCCACTCCACTTCACTCGCACTGCAGATGAAAGTCAGGTTTTCCAGCACAAACTCCCACCAAACCAATAGCTAGCAAAGTTTGTTCACCGTTGAAAGCTAAACCCTTACCCAAGATGTGAAGAACACATGAAACATCTCACATCTTGTTTTAGACAGATTATTTGCTTTGTACAGAAAAGCATCACCAAATTACAAGGGCTGGATTTTACATGGAGATGTTGCATTAACCCCTTCCGCCCCCACACTGGCTTAAAAGACAGGAGTGCGGCTAAGAGGCTCTGGCTAGGATTTCTAGCCATCAGGCTGTTAACTGGCACAAGGCGAGACTTCTGGCCCCAAATGTGTGGAGCCCCCAAAATCACCCTGGAGTTTATTATTAAGGAGGTTACAGCCGGGCACTTAGAAAATCTCAATGTAATCAGGCAGAGTCAACATGGTTTTGTGAAAAGGAAAAAGGGGGTCTGGGGAGGGTGGGGGAGGGGGGGGGGGATTCTCTGGCCTCCGAGCCGCGTGGCTCTCGGTGGTGGGAGGCTCTTCATTGGCGGCGGGATTCTCTGGTCCTGCCGCTTTCATTTTCCATTGACATCACCCCACACCGCTCCAAATCCTGTGGGGGGTGGGGGGGGGGGGGTGGGGGGGGGGGGGTTACATTGCCAGCAGGACTGGAGAATCGGCCAGCGTGAACGGCCAGAGAATTCGCCCCATCATGTTTGACTAACTGGAGTTCTTTGAGGAAGCAACAAACTACATGGATAAAGGGTTGTGAATCTCGAGCTCACTTCCCCAGAGAGTGGTGGAGGTAGGGTCTGGAATACTTTCAAGTCAGAGGTAGATAAATTCTTGACTAAGAAGGGAGTCAAAGGGAGTTGGTGGGAAAGTGCCGTTGAGGCCACAATCAGATCAGCCATGATCTTATTGAATAGTGGAGCAAGCTCAAAGGTGGAGTACACTGTGGGAAAATGCAACTTGTTCCTTTCCGTTATGTATTGTATTTGTCTGGCTTGACACACTTTGCAAAGCGGTGCATTGTGCGATCGCAGGATCCATGTTTTCTCATTACTTCAATTGCAACAGCAATAAAGAACAGTTGTGATGTTAATCACCTCCTGTGTCTACTTGTGTACTGATTAATCTTGAAAGGTAGTAGGGCCAACAACTTCCTCCAAGCCACTCACCATCCCAACTTGGAACTATATCGCTGTATCTTCACTGTCGCTGGGTCAAAATCTTGGAACTCCCTCCCTAACAGCACTGTGCGTGTACCGACACCTCACAGATTGCAGCGGTTCGAGAAGGGAGCTCACCGCCACCTTTTCAAGGCAAGGTTAAGCCAAGAAGGTTAGTTTCCAAGCAGCCGTGATCTCCCTCTGCTGTCAATGTTCTCAATTTAAGTGTCACCAATTCAAAAATAATATCGAACTAAAGGGCATAAAGTCTTACAGATTCTGAAAGAACACAGTGGTCACTTGGAACTTACAATAAGAGCTGCACAAATCATTGGGAGGGGCGCAGACGCTGCGAGAAAGAAGTGATTCCAACAAACCTCAAGAGGTCCGAGAAAGACTTTAGAAAACACAGCTACAACTTACGTTTATATTTCAGCTTTGACATTGTTCAAGTGGCTTCACAGGAACATTTTCAAACAAAATTTGACACTGTGCCACAAAACGAGATATTTGGGCTGTGTTTGGTGAAGCTTTAAGCAACCACCAATGCCTCCACTTTCTCAAGAGGCTATGAAAATTTGGCACATCCACTACAACTCTCACCAACTTTTACAGATGCACCATAGAAAGTATCCTTTCCAGATGTATCACAGCTTGGTGTGGCTTCTGCTCTGACCAAGATCGCAAGGAACTACAAAAAGGTCGTGAATGCAGCCCAATCCATCACGCAAACCAGCCTCCGATCCATGGACTCTGTTTACACTGCCCGCTGCTTTGGAAAAGCAGCCAGCATAATCAAGCACCCCTGACATTCTCTCTTCCACCTTCTTCCATCAGGAAGATACAAAAGTCTGAGATCACGTACCGGCCGACTCAAGAACAGCTTCGTCCCTGCTGTCATCAGACATTTGAATGGGCCTACCTTATATTAAGTTGATCTTTCTCTACACACTAGCTATGACTGTAACACTACATTCTGCACTCTCGTTTCCTTCTCTGAATGGTATGTTTTGTCTGTATAACATGCAAGAAACAATACTTTTCACTGCATACTAATACATGTGACAATGATAAATCAAATCAAATCAAATATTTTAAAGGAGGGGAGAGAGAGAGGGAGGTAAAGAGTTTTGGGAAGGGAATTTAAGACTTTAGCACCCAGCTGTAGGTATGGCCACCTAGATCAGCACGGTTTGGTGAAGGAAGCACAAGACGCCAGAACGGAGCAGGGAAGATATTCCAGAGGGTTGTGAGGCGGGAGCCGGGAATACAGACAGAGGAAATGTTAGGAATTTGAACACGATGCATGAGAATTTTAAAACTGAAGTGGAAAGGTGAGTTTTGCTCACAGTTTAACCTGAATTTTTAATCCATGCTTTAACGAGCAATTAATTTTAGCTTCCAGGTTTTAAAGATGAGATTAAACAGTAATGCTACGGGGAGATGTAATTTACAGGAAAACAGGAAAGCTACTGAGTGCATGAGGTATAAGCAGTAAAGCTGGACTCTAAAATCCACACCTTTGGTGATGATAGGTATTATATGTGTTGCACTGGGGGATAAAAATAAGTGGAACTGCAGCACATGGGTCGGTTGTAGTCAGCAAGGCAGGTTTATTGAGAAGTTGCTCACTGTACGACGGCTTAGGCTGGACTGACTAAAAGCCTTCAAAGCAGCAGATCACTTCACAAACTAAACACATGACTAGAGTCTAGTGAAAGTCAAGAGAAAGTAGTTCAGAATAATTAATAATGAACTTTCCCGGCAATAGCTGTAGTCTTGGCTGGATCAAACAGCGAAAAGAAAATATTTTATATAGTTTACTTTCAGCCACTAACTGAAACATAGGACCAAACAGGAGGGAATTCGAAACAAAGACTTCCATATCTCCACCCCCACCCGCACGCTCCCCCACGCTCCCCCCCAAATACCTCCCCACCCCCCAATTTTCAGCAGCCAAAGTACAAAATACAAACATTGCGCATATCTGATGTCATTTGTTGGTCACTGCACCACCTGTAGCACTGATACACTCCCTGTCTCAGACAACAGGAGCCAAAGGCAGGATGTATGACTGTAGCTGTGACTCATGCTCCCTGCCAGCTTCCCTCGTTACTATGAGTACTGTCAGAAGTCAGTTCAGATACGTCAAGGTGTTCTATGAAGCTCGCCTGACCTATGATGTTTTATGTTGAATTTGGCTCGGATGAGCATGAGAGATTTCAGTTCAGGTGCGATTCAGCTGACCCACGAGGAGCTTTCATCAAAAACAAAGTTTCATTAAGAATATTGTTGACATGTACAGTAAGACAATGAGCAAGAACTTTTAACAATTACAAACAAGAAACACAACAACCACGATAATGTGTAACTCTGAAGGAAATGTCTCTAATGTGTTCCAACTAAAGCCAACATCGATACACAAAACCCTTCAAATAAACACAATACAGCATAGGTTAATGCCCACTTGTTACAGGGATCCTGCCTCCTGGGTTCAATGCTGAAAATCCCTTGTGAAGAAACTCAGAAGAGGTTGTAATCAAATCTGTTTCCCAAAACACAGCTTCTTAAAGGCAGGATGGCAATAAGCCTCTCCTTCAGCTAACTGATAATAGTTTCAGAACCAAACAAAGAGAGAGAGAGAGGCTGCTTCTTAGCTTGCTGCTAAACTGCTTCCAACACACTCCCCAAAACCAAACCGAAAGCCCAAAGGAAAAACCCTATCACCTGACTGCCACAGTTTAGCTCCACCCCCAGTGACTCGCTGAAGCTGTAAGCTGCATGATTTTTTTAAAAAAAACCTTCCTTAAAGGTACTCTCACATGACAATATTTAATCAGAGAATTCACTCTATTCTACGCTGGTAAGTGGGTATGAGTTTTGAATCTACAATGAATATTAAGCTACATTTCCCCCCTGCCCCAGAGTTTGCCTGTTCATTTGTGCAACTCTGGTTAAAATGTATTTTAGTTTCTATTCATTATTGAATCAAATGTCACCCTTGCGATTTGTTTATTCCTGTTTGAATGGAGACTTGACCTTGCAGTAAGAATGTCGTGTTCTCACTGATTGCTGGAGCATGTCTGATTATGGAAACAGGATATTCCTTTCAGCTTCTCATTGTGTGCCTGGGTTTGATCACACAGGCTGCCAAGAGGTGGCTGGGAGCCATTAACATTGGTGAGTCAGCTGAGTGCAGGTCTCTGAGCATCTTCAAGTTATTGCAGCAGACGGGTAAGTCCAGTGTTCTATTGTTCCCCACCCCTGGTTGCCCTGAGAGCTTTAAGACTGGGAAACTGCGAATCTGGAGTCATCGGAGGTCAGACAGGGCAGGGGACATCCTGTGTGATCCATTTGGATTTTTTACAACAATCAGCAGCTTTCTTAGTGCCAGTCCACAAACTAACAGTTCCTAAGGTGCTGGGGTTTGAACTCAAGATCTCGAGGTTACCAGTTTAGTATCCTTAGCTTTGCAGGTCCAGGATCCCAATGGAGCAACAACAGCAGGGAATGACAGTGTGCTGTTTGGGACAAAATAGTTCCTGCTATCTGCTAAGTCAGATCAGATGAGAGGAAAAATGAACCACTTCAAGAGAAAAAAGATCAGTAATCTAGTCAAAGTAATTCCACCAACCGACTGAGTTTAAATTTACCACAAACAGATCCAATGCACCGGAGACGTTGTATTGAAAGACACAGTGTGAGAAAAAGGGGGCAGTGTGTGAGAGAGGGGGGGGGGGGGGGGCAGAGTGTGAGAGAGGGGGGCAGTGTGTGTGAGAGAGAGGGGCAGTGTGTGAGAGAGGAGGCAGTGTGTGAGAGAGGGGGGCAGCGTGTGAGAGAGGGGGGCAGTGTGTGAGAGAGGGGGGGCAGTGTGTGAGAGAAGGGGGCAGTGTGAGAGAGAGAGGGGGGCAGTGTGTGAGAGAGGGGGGCAGTGTGTGAGAGAGGGGGGCAGTGTGTGAGAGAGGGGGCAGTGTGTGAGAGAGGGGGCAGTGTGTGAGAGAGGGGGGCAGTGTGTGAGAGAGGGGGGCAGTGTGTGAGAGAGGGGGCAGTGTGTGAGAGAGTGGGGCAGTGTGTGAGAGAGGGGGGCAGTGTGTGAGAGAGGGGGGCAGTGTGTGAGAGAGGGGGGGGCAGTGTGTGAGAGAGGGGGCAGTGTGTGAGAGAGGGGGGCAGTGTGTGTGAGAGGGGGCAGTGTGTGAGAGAGTGGGGCAGTGTGTGTGAGAGGGGGTCAGTGTGTGAGAGAGTGGGGCAGTGTGTGAGAGAGGGGGGCAGTGTGTGAGAGAGGGGGCAGTGTGTGAGAGAGGGGGGCAGTGTGTGAGAGAGGGGGGCAGTGTGTGAGAGAGGGGGCAGTGTGTAAGAGAGTGGGGCAGTGTGTGAGAGAGGGGGGCAGTGTGTGAGAGAGGGGGGCAGTGTGTGAGAGAGGGGGGCAGTGTGTGAGAGAGGGGGGCAGTGTGTGAGAGAGGGGGCAGTGTGTGAGAGAGGGGGGCAGTGTGTGAGAGAGGGGGTGTGGTGAACCATCGTTGGTTACCACTGTGGGGTTATTCTAATGTTGCTGTTGGGCTAGGGTGTTGACACTGTGGGGTTGTTATAATGTTGTTGTTGGGTTAGGGTGTTTACACTGGGGGATTAATATACCTGTGGTGGATGCTGTTGTGGCACATCCCGGTCGGGCCCCGCCTCCTGGGAGAGGTATAAGACCCTCTGCTCGGGCGGGACCCCTCCAGTCTGGAATGGTGTACTCGTGTTTAAATAGTTCCATTGTTAGACAATAAAAGCCTTCAATTACAGAAGCCTTGTGTCTCGTGCTCGATTGTCGCGCATCAATTTTATTGTCTAACATGAAACTCTCGACAGAAAGGAGAGTATGGAACAAATGTTAAAACCAGAGCGTCTGACGCTGGATCCACGTGCGGTCGGCACCTCTAACACCTTCGACCACTGGCTGAAGTGTTTCGAGGACTACCTGGCAGCCTCTGCAGCAGTTACTACGGATAACGACAGACTCCAGGTCCTCCATGCGAGGGTAAGCGACACTGTCTACCTCGCGATTCGTGCGGCCACCACTTACCCGAGGGCCCTCGAGCTTTTGAAAAAGCGATACACGAGACCTCCCAACGAGATCCACGCTCGTTACCTCCTCGCTACATGACGTCGGCAGTCGGGCGAAACCATGGAGGACTACGCCAATGAGCTCTTGCAGCTTGCCAGGGGCTGCGACTGCAAAGCTGTGTCGGCTGAGCAGTACATGTACGACCTCGCCCGAGATGCGTTTGTGGCAGGGGTAGGGTCTTCGTACATCCGGCTCAAGCTGTTGGAGAAGGGGAATCTCAACCTGACCCAAGCGATGGAGATGGCTGAAATGCTGGAGGCGGCGTCGAAAAGCTTGGCCCTGTATCCGGAGGACCACGTGGAGACAACGTGGCAGGAGCAGGCACAAATCCCTCCTCGCCCCACGGGCTCGCGCTCCCATATCGACCCGACGACGGCGGCAGCCCCAGGCGGCCCGCGGTGCTACTTCTGCGGAGGAGCCAAGCATCCACGGCAACAGTGTCCTGCGAAAACGGTGATCTGCAATCAATGCGGTAAAAAGGGGCACTACGCGAAAGTCTGCAGATCGAAGCCCAAGAACGGCAGTGCAGCCTGCGACCCTCCAGAACGGAGATCATCTCCATCGGTGTCGCAGTACCCACGAGGTCCGACCACGTGCGAATCCAGGACGACGCCATTGTGGCTAGCGGAGTCGGAGGAGGATGACCACCAGGAGTCGCTACGCTTGGCGCCCTCAACCATGTGCGATTCATGGGGGCGGCCATCTTGGTCGACGACGACCAGGAGCGACCAGCAGGGGTCCTCAGCATCAACCTCGGCTGCCTGCAGTGACGTCCAAGGGCCAACGGTGGCGTCGATCACCCTGGACCAGGCTAAGCATCACAGACTTGACTGTTCAATGATGAACATTAAGGTAAATGGTCGTACTGTTTATTGTCTGTTTGACAGTGGGAGCACCGAGAGTTTTATTCACCCTGACACTGCAAAGAGGTGTGGACTCCGGGTTCTACCTGCCAAACAGACAATTTCTATGGCATCACGGTCCCGGTCTGTACCGATCCAAGGACGTTGTGTGGTAACTCTGAAAGTGCAGGGCACAATTTACGAGCGATACAGGCTCCTTGTGTTGCCGCATCTTTGCGCGCCAATTCTCCTCGGACTAAACTTTATGGTCCACATGAAGAGTGTGATCCTACAGTACGGTGGGCCACTCCCTTCGCTGACAGTAGGGGATCAGCCGCAGCCTCCAAATTGTCCAAAGCGCCCCGCATGCAATCTTTCCACACTAAAGATCACCACACCCTCTTTATTTAAGAATCTGGTACCAGGCTGCAAGCCCATCGCTACTAAAAGTAGGCGTTACAGCGCTGAAGATCGGATCTTCATCAGATCTGAGGTTCAGCGGCTCCTCAAAGAAGGGATCATACAGTCTAGCGTTAGTCCGTGGAGAGCACAGGTCGTGGTGGTTAAGAGCGGGAACAAACCCCGGATGGTCATCGACTACAGTCAGACCATTAATCGTTATACGCAGCTGGATGCATATCCTCTCCCGCGCATATCTGATATGGTCAATCAGATTGCGCAGTACCGGGTGTTCTCCACCATAGACCTTAAGTCTGCCGACCACCAACTCCCCATCCGCCCAGAGGACCGACATTACACGGCTTTTGAGGCGGATGGTCGTCTGTATCAGTTTCTTAGGGTTCCATTTGGTGTCACCAATGGGGTCTCGGTCTTCCAGCGTGCTATGGACCGAATGGTGGACCAGAACGGGCTGCGGGCTACCTTCCCGTACCTGGATAATGTCACCATCTGCGGCCATGACCAGCAGGACCATGACACAAATCTCCAGAACTTTTTGCGCACTGCGTCTCACCTGAATCTGACCTACAACAGGGAGAAGTGTGTATTCCGTACGCGCCGGTTAGCCATCCTGGGATACGTAGTGGAAAACGGGGTCATTGGCCCCGATCCCGACCGTATGCGCCCCCTTACTGAACTTCCTTTGCCCGCTAGCGCAAAAGCATTGAGGAGATGCCTCGGCTTCTTCTCCTATTATGCGCAGAGGGTCCCCAACTACGCGGACAAAGCCCGTCCGCTTATTAAGTCCACGACTTTTCCACTCACGCCAGAGGCCCAATTGGCCTTCAAGGCATTGAAAAGCGACATTGCGAAAGCCACGATGCACGCGGTGGATGAATCCATCCCTTTTCAGGTGGAAAGTGATGCATCTGATTTCGCCCTGGCCGCCACACTAAACCAGGCGGGCAGGCCCGTCGCGTTTTTCTCCCGCACCCTTCAAGGTCCTGAAATTCGGCATTCAGCGGTGGAAAAGGAGGCCCAGGCTATTGTGGAGGCCGTCAGACACTGGCGCCATTACCTGGTGGGGAAGCGGTTCACCCTGATCACGGACCAGAGGTCCGTGGCGTTTATGTTCAATAATACGCAGAGGGGCAAGATCAAGAATGACAAGATCTTGCGGTGGAGAATTGAGCTCTCCACCTATAATTACGATATTATGTATCGTCCAGGGAAACTCAATGAGCCCTCGGATGCCCTCTCGCGCGGAACATGCGCTACTATGCAGGAGGACCGCTTGAACGCCCTCCATAATGACCTGTGCCATCCTGGGGTCACTCGGCTCTACCACTTCATCAAAGCCCGCAACCTGCCCTACTCGGTGGAGGATGTCAGGTCAATAACAAGAAGCTGTCGGATTTGCGCGGAATGCAAACCGCACTTTTACCGACCTGATCGGGCACAATTGGTCAAGGCCACTCGCCCCTTCGAGAGGCTGAGTGTGGATTTTAAGGGCCCCCTTCCCTCAACGGACCGGAACGTGTACTTTCTTAACATCATAGATGAGTACTCCCGGTTCCCGTTTGTTGTCCCCTGTGCGGACACGTCGACTGCCACGGTGATCAAGGCATTCCGTGATCTTTTTACCCTGTTCGGGTACCCCTGCTACATACATAGCGACAGGGGCTCGTCGTTCATGAGTAATGACTTGAGGCAATTCCTGCTCTCATACGGGATTGCCTCTAGTAGAACCACGAGTTACAACCCTAGGGGCAATGGACAGGTGGAAAGAGAGAATGCTACAGTCTGGAAGGCTGTCCTATTGGCGCTGAAGTCCAAAGGCCTTCCAGTCTCCCATTGGCCGGAGGTCCTCCCAAATGCGCTTCACTCCATTCGCTCCCTCCTCTGTGCGGCAACCAATGCTACTCCCCACGAGAGGATGTTCTCATTCCCTCGGAAGTCGTCCTCGGGGATATCTTTACCAGCCTGGTTGACGTACCCAGGACCCGTCCTTCTGCGGCGACATGTAAGGGCCCGCAGGTCCGACCCCTTGGTCGAACAGGTCCACCTCCTCCACGCCAACCCTCAGTATGCCTATGTGGCATATCCTGACGGGCGAGAGGACACAGTCTCGATCCGAGACCTGGCGCTCGCAGGGGACGTAGCAACTCCTGTCGCTCCCATACCCCCAGTCATGAATCCCCTATCGCTTATTTCTCCCCCGGACGTGGCGCGGTCAGCACCGGGACCAGTGCATAACAGTTATACTCCCATGTACAGCTTGCCTGAGACTCGGAGATCGGCGCCACCACAGAAGGTACCGGGATCCCCTGCACCACCGCTTCACCAGGGTCAACCGGCCCGTGAGTCCTCGAGGGGACAGCCGGACGCTGTTTTGGAGAGAACGCCACCGCAAGCACCTGCTCCGGTGTCACAACCGGTATTGAGGAGGTCTCAACGACGGTGCGGTCCTCCAGACCGTCTGGACTTGTAGATTTTTTGTATATATGTAGTCTGTTTTCGCACCCTGCCGGCCTTTGTTTTCAAAGGAGGGGTGAATGTGGTGAACCATTGTTGGTTACCACTGTGGGGTTATTCTAATGTTGCTGTTGGGCTAGGGTGTTGACACTGTGGGGTTGTTATAATGTTGTTGTTGGGCTAGGGTGTTTACACTGTGGGATTAATATACCTGTGGTGGATGCTGTTGTGGCACATCCCGGTCGGGCCCCGCCTCCTGGGAGAGGTATAAGACCCTCTGCTCAGGCGGGACCCCTCCAGTCTGGAATGGTGTACTCGTGTTTAAATAGTTCCATTGTTAGACAATAAAAGCCTTCAATTACAGAAGCCTTGTGTCTCGTGCTCGATTGTCGCGCATCAGGGGGGCAGAGTGTGTGAGAGAGGGGGCAGTGTGTGAGGGAGGGGGGCAGTGTGTGTGAGAGGGGGGGCAGTGTGTGAGAGAGGGGGGCAGTGTGTGAGAGAGGGGGGCAGTGTGTGTGAGAGGGGCGGGCAGTGTGTGAGAGAGGGGGGCAGTGTGTGTGAGAGGGGGGGCAGTGTGTGTGAGAGAGGGGGCAGTGTGTGAGAGAGAGGGGGGCAGTGTGTGAGAGAGGGGGGCAGTGTGTGAGAGAGAGGGGGGCAGTGTGTGAGAGAGGGGGGCAGTGTGTGAGAGAGAGGGGGGGCAGTGTGTGAGAGAGAGGGGGGGCAGTGTGTGAGAGAGGGGGGCAGTGTGTGAGAGAGGGGGGCAGTGTGTGAGAGAGGGGGCAGTGTGTGAGAGAGGGGGGCAGTGTGTGAGAGAGGGGGGCAGTGTGTGAGAGAGGGGGGCAGTGTGTGAGAGAGGGGGGCAGTGTGTGAGAGAGGGGGGCAGTGTGTGAGAGAGGGGGGCAGTGTGTGAGAGAGGGGGCAGTGTGGTAGAGAGGGGGGCAGTGTGTGAGAGAGGGGGGCAGTGTGTGAGTGAGGGGAGCAGTGTGTGAGAGAGGGGGGCAGTGTGTGAGAGAGGGGGGCAGTGTGTGAGAGAGAGGGGGGGCAGTGTGTGAGAGAGGGGGGCAGTGTGTGAGTGAGGGGAGCAGTGTGTGAGAGAGGGGGGCAGTGTGTGAGAGAGGGGGGCAGTGTGTGAGAGAGAGGGGGGGCAGTGTGTGAGAGAGGGGGGCAGTGTGTGAGTGAGGGGAGCAGTGTGTGAGAGAGGGGGGCAGTGTGTGAGAGAGGGGGGCAGTGTGTGAGAGAGGGGGGCAGTGTGTGAGAGAGGGGGGCAGTGTGTGAGAGTGGGGGGCAGTGTGTGAGAGAACGGGGCAGTGTGTGAGAGAGGGGGGCAGTGTGTGAGAGAGGGGGGCAGTGTGTGAGAGAGGGGGGGCAGTGTGTGAGAGAGGGGGGCAGTGTGTGAGAGAGGGGGGCAGTGTGTGAGAGAGGGGGGCAGTGTGTGAGAGAGGGGGGCAGTGTGTGAGAGAGGGGGGCAGTGTGTGAGAGAGGGGGCAGTGTGTGTGAGAGGGGGGCAGTGTGTGTGAGAGGGGGGCAGTGTGTGAGAGAGGGGGGCAGTGTGTGAGAGAGGGGGGCAGTGTGTGAGAGAGGGGGGCAGTGTGTGAGAGAGGGGGGGCAGTGTGTGAGAGAGGGGGGCAGTGTGTGAGAGAGGGGGGCAGTGTGTGAGAGGGGGCAGTGTGTGAGTGAGGGGAGCAGTGTGTGAGAGAGGGGGGCAGTGTGTGAGAGAGGGGGGCAGTGTGTGTGAGAGGGGGGCAGTGTGTGAGAGAGGGGGGCAGTGTGTGAGAGAGGGGGGCAGTGTGTGAGAGAGGGGGGCAGTGTGTGAGAGAGGGGGGCAGTGTGTGAGAGAGGGGGGCAGTGTGTGTGAGAGAGGGGGCAGTGTGTGAGAGAGGGGGCAGTGTGTGAGAGAGGGGGGCAGTGTGTGAGAGAGAGGGGCAGTGTGTGAGAGAGGGGGGCAGTGTGTGTGAGAGGGGGCAGTGTGTGAGAGAGGGGGGCAGTGTGTGAGAGAGGGGGGCAGTGTGTGTGAGCAGGGGGCAGTGTGTGAGAGAGGGGGGCAGTGTGTGAGAGAGGGGCGGGGGCAGTGTGTGTGACAGGGGGCAGTGTGTGAGAGAGGGGGGCAGTGTGTGAGAGAGGGGGGCAGTGTGTGAGAGAGAGGGGCAGTGTGTGAGAGAGGGGGCAGTGTGTGAGAGAGGGGGGCAGTGTGTGAGAGAGGCGGGGGCAGTGTGTGTGACAGGGGGGCAGTGTGTGAGAGAGGGGGCAGTGTGTGAGAGAGGGGGGCAGTGTGTGAGAGAGGGGGCAGTGTGTGAGAGAGGGGGGCAGTGTGTGAGAGAGGGGGGCAGTGTGTGAGAGAGGGGGGCAGTGTGTGAGAGAGGGGGGCAGTGTGTGAGACAGGGGGCAGTGTGTGAGAGAGGGGGGCAGTGTGTGAGAGAGGGGGGCAGTGTGTGAGAGAGGGGGGCAGTGTGTGAGAGAGGGGGGCAGTGTGTGAGAGAGGGGGGCAGTGTGTGAGAGAGGGGGGCAGTGTGTGAGAGGGGCAGTGTGTGAGAGAGGGGGGCAGTGTGTGAGAGAGGGGGCAGTGTGTGAGAGAGGGGGGCAGTGTGTGAGAGAGGGGGCAGTGTGTGAGAGAGGGGGGCAGTGTGTGAGAGAGGGGGGCAGTGTGTGAGAGAGGGGGGCAGTGTGTGAGAGAGGGGGGCAGTGTGTGAGAGAGGGGGGCAGTGTGTGAGAGAGGGGGGCAGTGTGTGAGAGAGGGGGGCAGTGTGTGAGAGAGGGGGGCAGTGTGTGAGAGAGGGGGGCAGTGTGTGAGAGAGGGGGGCAGTGTGTGAGAGAGGGGGGGCAGTGTGTGAGAGAGGGGGGCAGTGTGTGAGAGAGGGGGGCAGTGTGTGAGAGAGGGGGGCAGTGTGTGTGGGAGGGGGGCAGTGTGTGAGAGAGGGGGGCAGTGTGTGAGAGGGGGGCAGTGTGTGAGAGAGGGGGCAGTGTGTGAGAGAGGGGGGCAGTGTGTGAGAGAGGGGGGCAGTGTGTGAGAGGGGGGCAGTGTGTGAGAGAGGGGGGCAGTGTGTGAGAGGGGGGCAGTGTGTGAGAGGGGGCGCAGTGTGTGAGAGGGGGGCAGTGTGTGTGAGAGGGGGGCAGTGTGTGAGAGAGGGGGGCAGTGTGTGAGAGAGGGGGCAGTGTGTGAGAGAGGGGGCAGTGTGTGAGAGAGGGGGCAGTGTGTGAGGGGGGGCAGTGTGTGAGAGGGGGGCAGTGTGTGAGAGAGGGGGGCAGTGTGTGAGAGAGGGGGGCAGGTGTGTGAGAGAGGGGGGGCAGTGTGTGAGAGAGAGGGGGCAGTGTTGTGAGAGGGGGGGCAGTGTGTGAGAGAGG